>NC_073692.1:107671970-107839470 GCF_029784155.1 Uranotaenia lowii
ATTGGCAACCTTGCCAACCAGCGACGATGATAAATTCAGCAAACATCTCGGCAATTGGCAACTCTTTCTTTTTTTGGTTCCAACACTTAGAAGATGTTTGATAGATGTCTAGTCAACATGAAATGTCGTCAGTGATGTCGCCGTCTCTGATGTTGACGAAAGTCTGGTTTGAGGATTCAGCGACAATACGTGCACAGTCAGATCGTGATAGCATCCCGGTGAATAGTATAAATACAAAAATCTATCTTGGCTAGGCCCACTGTGCAGTATAGGACGCAGAGACAACTAGAACCAGGAGAGGAAGAAACTTGGACAATCCAGAAAACATTTTTGTAGGTATATTTCGCAAAAAAAATTTTATATACGTTTCATCCACATTATAAAATCATCGCACCAAACTCGAAAAAACAGCATTTAACAAAGTAGAGATAATGTACATACATATTTTTAACAACTAGTTTAAGCGATAAAAATTATACAAATTGGACGATATTCAACACCTTATTCGTACATCCTGAAAGTATTTTTTCAACGTGTTTCGATCACCGTTTGATTATATTTTAGGATTTTTTTAACGATATTGTTCGGTGAAATTTCACCGAACAATATCATTCGGTGAAATTTCACCGAACAATATCAACAAAAAAAATCATAAAAAAAATCCTGGAAGTATGCGAGAGAGCGCAAGTTTTGCTCTCAATGTATGCAAACAGTTGCCGGCGACAGTATTTGGTGCTTTTCTCATTGGAAAATTTTCCAAATAAACCATCTGGCAATCTGGTGGCACTGTTTATCGCAGAGAAAACAACAAGGTTGTTTTCTCACTTGAATCCCGCGTTCGAGAACTAATTTGCAAACATGACGCAATGTTCCGAAACTCAATCTTTTTCTATCAGCCATGCTTTACTGCATTCAGAGCCAAAAAATCGAAGCAGTCAATTTTTCCTCTCCAACCAAATCATATAAACAATTATGCATGACATCGACGCTGCTGTATTTGATACATTCCCGCAAAACATGATGTGGTAAAGAAGGACGCAGACTATCAGCAACGAACGTCTCGATGGTGATTGCCTTCCTTGATGGTTTTCAACCTTCTAGGATCACAACTGATATGTATCAGTTCTGAGCGATGCGTATAGATTACAATATGATTTTTAGTTTTTCGCTTTGAGTAGAAGAACAAAATCATTACTAAATAACCGCAATGAACTGTCCAGCATGTGCTACGGCTTTTTTTTTGAACATGTGGTCCTAGTATTTTTTTCAGATTTTTCCTTCTGAAACATTCATGATCGTCTCAATAACGAACATTATCAACAATGATGCGAGGGTAGACGTTCGGGAATGATTGAAGGAGCGACGTCCAAAATGTATCACCAAGTATGTCGATCACCGTCGATTAGCCAAGTGACGAATAGCAACGGTAGCCTCCGATGGGGCATGGTATATTTTCTTGTATCAAGTTAGTGTTGATATTCGACAAACATTCAACGGGTACTTTTACCACGTGCGTATCACAGCACTCGGAAATATCAGCATTCTAGCTAGAAACCAATCCTGATTGCTTTTCTTGAGCGATTTTCCGAACATTGACATGGCGGACTTTTTATCATATCCGATCTATACCGACTTTATGTAACGATTTTTACGATTCGCATTATAATTGAAAACAATTTGAGCTATCATTTCTAATGCGAGTTTAGGTTTGCTGTTCTGCCGCTCATAGCAAGTCCGTCCCATTTGCGTTTTTGTTGAAATGAGAAAAACGGCATTGAAAAATCGTAAAAAGTCCAACGGTAAATCAGCACTTGTATGTGTTTATATACGAAATAATCAACAGAATCTGTCACTGCAACGGCCAATGAAAGATTTTCGCTTTTTGATGATAATTTTTTTGTTTTGATTCTGTTGAAAATCTTTTGCTGGGCCCTTATGGCTGTGGGACTGACATGCTATGATTTATGCCATATGGGACCGACTTGCGATCATTTGTTCAATGGGACAAAATTACTTGAGGTTTTTTTCAATGTTCATCAGAACAAAGTACTGAAAACAAAGTTTTCTCTTGAAACTACAGATAAAATTAAAGTGATTCCAGCGATAAACTGAAAAATGATGAAAATGCAAATGGGACGGACTTGCTATGAGCGGCAGTGTTGCGAGCAATTGTCTTCGTTTGAAATGAAACTGCATGAGGTTGTTTTTTTCCTTCGTTTCTACAGAAACGCCCCTTCCGAACTTGTGTTGACCATATACTTGAAATAGTGGTTTCAATTTCGAAAATTTGTTTTTGAAGATTATATTTTTTGACTCGATAATCCGTTTTACTCAAATATGTATTTATGCTTAAAAAATAGGACGAACTTATAATTGAAACCCTGTTACGTACAGTTCTATTCGAAGAAAGAGTATTATGCCATTCGGGTACTTTCGAGTCTCAATAATACATTTAAGTATATATAAACTTTAGTTACTAAGCTGTATTTGAAAATCAAAGGCGTTTCCTCATACAGAAGTCATCTCAATACACACTAATTGCTTGGTGTTACCCGATTTTATAGGCAACGCATAGAAACGATAGAAAATAATCTCTTCATTAGCAGGAAACAAAGAGTCAAACCAAAAGTCGCCTCAAGTCAACACTAGTATTGTCTGATGTAAAGCATTTAACCGGCAGCAATAAAACCAGGTTGCCTGGATCTAGTCTGAACTTCAGCTTCAGTATTACCATATGTACCAAACCGGTACATATTCTACCGGCCAAGTATTGCCCGATTGAGCACGCGCTCGGCAAAGAGTTCGCCAAATTAACTCCCGTCCGGGTAGCCGATAAATCTACCGGTGCGGTGCGGTTTGATTCACAGGCTCGCTCGCTCGGACAGGCACACCGATTGTGGGGAAACGAGGTGTCGAATTGGGGGCGTGCCCGCCTCCAGTTTCACATGTTGTCGTTCGGAATGGCACATTTTATTGAATGTACTGCCGCACCGATTCAGGTAATGAACGGCTATTTGGTAAAACAAAAAACACAATTATCATCCAGTATCGTTTAATGAAAATGCGGGTATGCGGATTTAAGTTTTTTTTGCCGGTTTCGACGCGTAGCGAAATTTTTTCTAGAGGCGTTAACAGTTGTTATGAGCCTTAATTTTGTTGAATGCACACAAATATGCTGGACTAAAAGAGAGAAAACACGAGGTTTCTTAAAGAAAAAATCAGTTAAGAATTGTATGTGTATTGGTAATAAGAAATGTTTGATACTATAAAGAAAAATCAAGTTCACATCAAAATCAAGTATGCGAAACATTCTTTAACAATTCTTAAAACAACGTGATATTTAACATGATGTATTTATCTCCTAAACTTAAACACTTATATTCACAAAAAAAAATTAGGATATTTCAAACCAATTTGTGAATAATTAAAGATTCAAAATTGAAGATTCAAGCTCCAAGATTTTAAATTCAAGATTCAAGATTGAATGAAGATTGAAGAGATTGAAGATAGAAGTTTGAAGATTGAAGATTGAAGATTGAAGATTGAAGATTGAAGATTGAAGATTGAAGATTGAAGATTGAAGATTGAAGATTGAAGATTGAAGATTGAAGATTGAAGATTGAAGATTGAAGATTGAAGATTGAAGATTGAAGATTGAAGATTGAAGATTGAAGATTGAAGATTGAAGATTGAAGATTGAAGATTGAAGATTGAAGATTGAAGATTGAAGATTGAAGATTGAAGATTGAAGATTGAAGATTGAAGATTGAAGATTGAAGATTGAAGATTGAAGATTGAAGATTGAAGATTGAAGATTGAAGATTGAAGATTGAAGATTGAAGATTGAAGATTGAAGATTGAAGATTGAAGATTCAGATTCAAGATTCAGATTCAAGATTTAAGATTCAAGATTCTAGATTCTAGATTCTATTTTCAAGATTAAAGATTCAAGTTTTTTTTTGTCCTTTGAGCCGGATTAAGTCCAGATTCAATCAAATATTCAGATTCAACATTCAGGTTCTAGATTCAGAGTCGAGTATCAATATTATGCTGGATTAAGATTTAATTTAATGTTCAAATCCTGACTCAAATTCAATCCTTAAAAACGAACTTTCTATCCAAATTGCTCTGCAATCCCCTTCTAACGAAATCAAGCATAACTGTGTCTGTCACATCAACAAAAACAAATCAAGACTCTATTGTTTTTTGGAAATTTTTATTTCCTTCCCACAGGATCCGTTTTGAAAAAAAAAAGAAATGGAACCGAAATGTTCAGAAGAAAGAACAAATTCGCCAAGCCTCGCTTCGCTAAGAGTTCACGACTCCCTCGTGAAGACGTTTGGCGCAATCGTTCCGTTTTTTTTTTCAAAAACAATCCGAATGAATTGCTGTCAAAATAAAACGCGTCACTTGTTTGTTTCAGCACGCCATCCGGTTTTCCGGGGAATTGGGGAGGAAAAAAATTGCAGAACCTGAAATAACCATCAACTTTGAGCAGTTCGTCCTTGCGAAAATCCCCACTAAATAAACTGCAAGCAAAAAAATAAAAATAACCAAACTCTCATCACCAAAACAAATCGTTTATCATCATCATCATCTTCAGCAGCAGCAAATTGGGGCATTCTCAGTTTGGTTTCAGATTTGGCCAACCAAAAAGGGGAAAAGCCAACCGACTTTTCATGATTTTCCCACCGTTAGGGGAGGTTGTATGTAGAAGGATTTCCTCCTGCTTCAACGGAATACAGTGTGGAAAACCTTGGTTGGGGGAAAATGATGATCCGAGTCTCCCCCTAGTTCCAGCAAAAGTCGAGTGTCGAACATATTTCCGGTCGGATGCGCCAAAGTGGGAAGCGATGGAATTAATTTTCCGGAAAATGATTCTATTATGGCACCACACCACCACCATTTACGATCCGGTGAATCCTAACGATGGGACGGTTATCTGTTTTTGGGAGTTGGAGAAAATGTTTGCTGTAATGTTAGAGGGATTAACGGAATTTAATTTTTTGACGGCTCAGGTTCACCGTTTTAATAATAACATTTCTGAAGAATAACGATTGGACGATTTTAAGATGAAAGGCCATGAATCTTTTTTTGAAATAAATTCATCATTCGGGAAACTGAAGTTGAAATAACATTTATTTTTGTAAAACCAAATTACAAAATTCCTATTTAACATTAGATACTCAATCAATTACACTCAATGCGTACGAGGAAGATTGGAGATTACATTTCGGTTTTCTGAACTTTTTAAACTTTTTATGTTTATATGAATAGATGTTGAGTTTCTTCCCAAATGCCCGTGTTGAAAATAAAAATGTCAAACAAGAATCTTCTGCATCTCTATCAGTATCTAGAAAATCTGTTAAGCTCCGTGGAGGTTCAATCCAGCCATTTAGAAGAAAAATACATCAAGCAATGTACTTGATTTCGAGACTTGAAAAGAATGAGAAAAAAGCAATTATCAGATGGGATGTTGAAAATAAGAAAGAATCATTATCTGCTGTTTGTAACGTTCTAAGAATTTTTTAAGGAGAACAGCCATGAAAAAAGTCTGAAATTTTGCTGAAATTTTATTTTTTGGCCATGTTTGAGATGGCTAAGCATCAAACTAGAATGTTTTTCTAAATTTCAGTTTCTTGGCAGCATTTGGTTTGATGATTATTATTTTGCTAACATCAATTATTGAAACTGATAATACTCTCTACATTCTATTTAATCTATGCATAGCTGAAGTCTACAAAAATTGTTTTACTTTAATTCCAAACACTGCAATTAAGATTTGGTACTAGGCTGTAAGAGAAAAAAAAACTATTGCATATTTAGGCAGTATGAGATAACGAAAAAAAATTTCTACTAAAAAAACATGTTAAAGATCTTTCTCTTATCTAAAATAAAAGTTCTAAAACATGCTTTTACTAAAAAAATTGAGAGCTTATGGTGTCTAAATATGCAATTGTTTTCTCTCTAGAAGCCTAGTACAAAATCTTTTTTGGAGTGTTCGGAAGCTATTCGCTAATCCGCCAGATGCTGATAAGATTTCTAAATTTTTGCAATTCCGCTAACACGCATAAAAAAATATTTTCTATAAGACCTTTTCCTAGATCAATTTGGATTAAAAACATTTCTTTATTATGGTTTTTGATTGCTTCACATGTTTAGTTGATTCGTTTCTATATATTTTCAATTGTTTGTAGCAAGTACTACTTCTTGTGTTTTTTGGCGTTGCTACAAGTTTTGCGCTACCCTTTAAATTTAAATTAACTTTAAAATAGTTATGCTAAAAGTTCAAATTTACTGTAAGAAAAATTGATTTGTTTATAGCCATAAAAGAAACTCTAGGTACACAGAAAAAAATTCATTTTCACAATTTAATGTTTCAATTAGGGGTTTGTTAGCAGTTTTTAATCTAAGTTCCTTTTCCACAGAAAACACATTAAATAATCAGTAACCATAACTATTTACAGTATTTTATGATGCATTTTTTAATTATTCTAAATTTATTCACTTCAAATAATCTTAACAGCTTTATACCATTTGCTTCCAATAAATCAGAAAATATTTACATATACGACTAAATATAAAATAATCATTCATCTGATTTTCGAGGCTCAGTGTACTTTTGCTAGCTAAAAATAGAACTTTAAGGGACAAAAAAATTTAAAAAATTCATAGACTTTCCTACTAACAAAAGTAGTTGAATGGCTAATTTAATTTTATTTCGGTGTTCACATTTTTTTTGCTTTTAATATATTTTTTCACTATTCAAATTATTTTCAAAAACATCTTGTGCAGTTTTTATCTTTTTTTCGCAGAATTTTTTTTTTATTTCCATGCCCGGAGTAAGCCATGACCTTTGGAAGACGCACGCGTTTTTTGTTTTTGTTCAGAAAAAACTTTAATTAAATTTAAGTGAAATTAGAAATTTCAGAACTAAAAAGAGTAAAATGATTGAATAAGTGACTGGTGGAAGTTTCGGGAGTGGGTTGTGCTTTGTTTCATAATGCTGAAACCTGATTGGAGGAGTTTAGAAGGAATCTAAATGACAGTCGGTCTGGGCTAAAGAGGAAGAAGTTTCTAGTCGAAAACAACAAAGGTTTGTTTAGTGAGATCCTACCTTTATACATTTCAATGTTTTTATTGAATAAAATTCTTGAAACACAATGAAATGAGATTAGTGTGGCAATTTTTAAACTATGTTGTAGGAACAGACGCTCGATTTTGAAAACAAGCCCGAATATTATGTTATTATCAAAATCAAATGTTGCCAAAATCGAAGTTTTTTTTAAACTTTTTATTCACTTTATAATACAAAAAACTATTGGTATTATAATTTACGTAGTTTTTAGTAAACTTTTAACCAATTTTAGTATTTTTTTATTTTTTAAATAATGTTTTGTTGCATTTTGCACTTTTTTTGTTTTGTCTAGAATGTTTGCTTTTTTTTGTCATATTTACTATTTTTACTTCCATAATTTTTTATTAATTTTTTTCTATTTTTAGGTTTTTGAGTGTATTTGTTTTCAATCATATGTTATTTTCATATTTTTTACATTTTTGTGTACTTTATAATTTTTTTTGTTATATTTTATCAGATTTTAAGAACGTAGAATCGAATTGATGTTGTTTGTCTGAATTATATTGGTCCAGGTATGGCATAAACTACAAAGTAATTTCGTTGCACCAAAACTTTCGATTTTGGCACATGTGTCAAAATCGGATGTTGCCAAAATCGAATGTTGCCTAAATCGAACGGATTCTGTATGTTAGTAGTTTATATGAGGCGTTTGACAAGGAACTCCATGCTTTATTGTTTCAGAATCTTTTGCCAAATGGTTGGCTTGGCCCATGTTATCTCAGCAATATATGTTTTATGTAACAAAAAATACGTTTAAATGAAAAATAAAGGACGCAAGTCTTTACATTTTCCAAGATGCGTACATGGTTTGGCTTTTTCGGTAAAAGAAGAAGAAAGATATTTTTTTCAGAATCATATAGACCTTTTCTCATCTTTTGAGCAAAAGAGGTGTACAACGGAAAAAATGTTACTTTCAGTTTTGAATATCAGCAGAAATAAATAAGATTTTTCCTAGTGGTAATGATAGTCTAATACAATTGAACCTGACAACACTGTAGTACAAAAATATTACTTGATTTAAGAGGTAATGCATGTCTAGGGGAGGAAGACGGGAATTCGTTGGATAGTTTTTGTATCGTTTTTCTAATGTTTGGCAAAAGTCAGCAATTTTTGAAAAGGTTTAAACTTTCGATGATAAATTTCGTATAGCAAGTCATGCATCTCAGTTGTTTAATCGCTAAATTTATGTAAGTTTCATGAGTTTATTGCAACAGATTCAAAGTTAAACATCGAAATCATTAGCTAGATTATCGAATGTCAGTCTGCCAACTCTGTCGTAAACATAAATATTGAACTATATAAAAATATTCTTCTGTCCAAAAATCTAATTCTGTTATTTTGACTATTTTTAGAACAACCATTAATCTATTGTGAGAATTTGGGACCTGATTTCGTATCTGTTTTATCAAAATTGATTAATATGAAGTTTTATCAAGAAAATAATAGTTTTTTTTTCTCCAAAATTAAGTGTTTGTAATAATTCTTGTTGTAGCTGTTTTCCAGCTCTAGCTTTCAAAGGTTCTACGATAAATCGTTTTTCATATTCTAAACAATAAACAATCGCCGCATTTGGAGAGGTTTTAAGAAAATCTGATAAAAGCGAAAATAGAAGTGACATTTACAAAATTCAAAAAACACTGTATTGTAAACAGAATAAGAATAAATGAATTACATTTATTTCGGATTTTGAATCATAAGTCTTATGAGATGAGCCAAATAGCTCATGAAGGGTTAAAAATCACTGAAAACAGACGGTAATTATGTGTAGATACCTAAAAAAAAATAAAACATGTAAAAAAATGGTTGAAAAATAGTTTTTTTTTCGTCAAAGTTTATTCTCAGATTATAATCTTATTTTAGGCTTTCAAAAAACCTTTCATGATTATTTTTTTGTAACTTGCTCAACAAATTTTGATTTTAATGCATAAATAAAAAAATACAGAACAGTTTGTTTTATTAGTTTGATATAATATTGAGAATAAGAATAAAACCAGGTGAAATCCGGGCTTTTCCAAAGAAATCCGGGCACCCGGGCCGGACCGGATTTTTTCTAAATTTTATATTAAATATCTGGGCAAACCCAGATTACTTTAAAATATTTTAATTTAATATAAAAAGATCCGCTTATTTAAAAATCAAATCGTAAGGAATGACATTTTTTGTAGTTTTATTGAATGGTTCCGCCCAATGAGTAAATAGCCTTTTAGAGAAACACTTTCTGAAGGCACCCGAAAATTTTGGACGATAGTTGCAGGAGTGAAGAAAAATAATCTCACAACCGATCATGCAGATTTAGAAGGGTGTTAAAAACGGAAAAACCAACAGTTCCTGACCAGATCGATAACATTTAAGCCAGTACTGATTATGTTATTAGATATTTTATGCAGTAAAATAAAACTACTGATCAGAAACAAAAAAAAAATAAAACAGGCTCTAACAGAATTCCTTTTCTTAAGGTAAATTAATTATTTTGTTTTGCAAATCAACCTTTACTGCTTTAACCCTGAATGTCATTATGTCACTATTGCAAATTTGGCGGCTTGTAACTTAATTCGGGTGCATACAAATAATACAATTTGTTCGGGACCCTCAATAAATTCTTGAAATCTTCAATTTTGCATCATTTCTTTTTTTATATGGACGTACCCTGAAAGCCCAGCAAAAAACACCCTAATCAGACCTTGAGTGTCAATTTGACACTCCTCGCTTAAAACCGCTATATCTCTTTTGCTCTGTAATGTCGTAAGACGGAATACTGCGAAAAATAAAAGTAATCTCTCTTGCTTCTCAACCGATTTCTGCTTTAAATTTATATTCACCGAAAAGCCAATTTCATACCGATTCCAGTGGTGTAAATACATCAGCCCTGCGATACTTTCTAACTTTCTTGGACACTAAGTGCATTTTATAGCATTCCGTAGCTGATCTTCAGTCGTTTTTCCGAAGCATGTTTAATCAGATTTTTTTCTTGGACTTTGAATAACGGAAAACTGAAATATTGTAGCTGAGTAATGTCTGAGAAACATATTAGATTTACGTTACGAGGTTCCTATAAATTTTGTTAAAATCGGTTGAGAAACAAGAAAGATATATGGACAAATGGACACTCAAGGGACTGCATCGGGTGAAAATTTCTGGGACGCATGAGGGTTAAAAAAATTCACGAATTGAATGTTTTGGAAAGTTATGCAAAATCATATTGACTTGTATTTATCATTTTACTCAAGGAATTGTACAGAAGTGTGAAGGAAAAACGTTAAGTTTTCATCACAAAAAGGTGTCTTTGAATTTGAAAATTATGATTTGTTGGTTTCAAAACCTAGATTATTCATCTTAAATCATTCAGAAAATACAATTTAAGTCACCGACCAAGTTTTAAAAAAAAATACTGGATTCGAATGTGAAAATTTTTTGTAGATAATAAACACGCTGTAAAAAAATAAACAACATCAAAGGAAGGCTTGGGAAATTTGATACATTTTAGTAGGAGGGATAAATAGCAGTTTTTTTTAAGAAACGAGATTATAAGATTTTATGTTGAGTGTAGATCATCTTCACACTAGTTGATGCTCTATCATGATCAATATTATTATCTGGCCAGGGTTCAACCAGACTGAACTGAACGCTAAATTGATTAAAAATGATTTTTCTATGGCTGTGGATGCAAAACATGTTAAACTACCTACTCGATGAAAATCTTGACATTTTTACAATTTTTCAATATTATATTTAAATAAAGTGGAAATGGCAAAAATTCGTTGCGCCAAAGTGAACTGAGAGCCACCTTAAAGGGAAAAAATAAAAGCTCGTTTTGCTCAAGAAAATTGGTCTTGTACGAAATAATCTGCAGTTTGTTCGGTTTTCCGACTCTAAACTGTTCATCGGCTCGGTACGAAAAGAAAACTGATTATTTTCATGATTAATTATGCCCTTGTGGCCAAAAACTTCATGTTGCGGATCGTCAGAATTTGTATAAATTTTCGTTCAGCCAGACCGAGCTGAGTCATTTGAATTTTATTTTTCATTTCTCCTAATGAATAGGCAAGATTTTTAAATCTATATATATATATAAAAAGCAATTATCTGTATGTTTGTTTGTTTGTTTGTTTGTTTGTTTGTTTGTTTGTTTGTCCTCTATAGACTCAGCCGTCTTAACAGCTAGAGATCTGAAATTTAGCATGGATCCTCATTAGGACCAGGAATGATGAAAAATGTTTTTAGATTTTTGGACGACCCCTTCTGAAGGGGGTCGTCCATACAAGACAAATATTGTTTTCACGTTATTGGCGTCATTTTCCGTCGGATTGTGATGAAAATTTCCACATGAGTGTTTTGAGAGACGAGCAATCGATTACAGTTATCAAATTTAGGGATAGGGGTCGGCCAAAGGGGTCGTCCATATCAACTGATCTATGTTTTTGCGATATTGGCGTTATTATACACCAGATTGTGATGAAAATTTGCACATGAGTGTTTTGAGAGACGCGCAATCGATTACAGTTGACAAATTTAGGTTCAGGGGTTGGCCAAAGGGGTCGTCCATATTCACTGATTAATGTTTTTGCGATATTGGCTTTATTTTACATTGGATTGCGATGAAAATTTGCACATGAGTGTTTGAGAGACGAGCAATCGATTACAGTTATCAAATTTAGGGTCAGGGGTCGGCAAAAGGGGTCGTCCATATTCACTGATTAATGTTTTTGCGATATTATACACTAGATTGTGATGAAAATTTGCACATGCATGTTTTGAAAGACGAGCAATCGATTTCAAGTTTTGAATTGCGGATCAGAATTCGGCTGAAGGAGTCGTCCATACCCAACTTTAATGTTTTTGCGATTTTGACGTTATTCTACATTGGATTGAGATGAAAATTTCCGCATAGGAGTTTTGAGGGACGCTCTTTTGCTTTCAAGTTTCAAATCTTGACTTAGAGGTCGGCAAAAGGGGTTATTATCTGTTCACTGTTTTTACGATATTCTCTTGATTGAGCATAGAATTATAATGAAAATTGGCACATGGGAGTTTAACAGAAAAGATAATTGATTTCAGGTGTCAAGTTTTGAATCGTGGTAAAAAAGGCCGTCCATGTTAGTTGCTCAGTGTTTTCGCGATATTGTCGTGATCATGCATCGGATTGAGATGAAAATGTTCAGATGAGGATTATAAACTATGAGCGATTGACTCCAGGTAGCATGTTTCGAGTCAAGGGTCGGCGAAAGGGGCGTCTATATTCACTGATCACTGTTTTCAAGTTCCTGACGTAATTTTACATATAATTTGAAAAGAAAAAATGGCACAAGGGAGTTTTGAGGAACGTAAAATTGGTTTCAATTATCGAATTTCGGGCCATGGGACAGAAAAAGAGGGTTTCATTGAAAGTTCAGTGTTTTGTGCAATAATTTTGTTGGAGGCAGTTAATTGATACCAATTTAAGTGTGAAGGTCAAGCAAAAGAGTCGTGCAAACAAACAAATAGTACATGTTTCTGCCAGATTCCGATCGAGAAGAAAACACTCTCACATAAATTTTAATAAAAAGCCAATCAACCGTTTAATTTGAATTTCAAGTAATCGTAATAGTAGCGACTTTAAACACTGTTGTATTTTTTCCCCAAAATTGTCGAAAGAATGTTTCGAATTCATTTTCTAAACTCATTTTGACGTACCAATGATTTAAAGCGAAACGAAGTTCGTACGGGTTCAGCTAGTTTTAATGATAAAAGAAGCCTATTTCAAAGACTAATATTATTTTTTATTGCTTACCATCGTTGAGAACACAACCGGTAAGTAAAAATCTTAAATATTTCTCATTAAGAGAGGAAAATTTGTATGGCTCGGTTCACTCTGACTCAACGAAAAATGCATTTTTTTCGAGCATCAGTCAGACTCTTTGGATGCTGCCTATATAGCGCCTTTTAGTAGGCTCATAGGTTTAGAATAAATTGCCTAGTTAAAAGATATATCACTGCAAATTTTTCAATATTTTGGTTCAACCAGAGGGAACTGAGTGCAAACATATCGTGATAAAAATCTAATTTGCTACTAAACTAGATTGACCAGTATAGTTTCAATGCTTTGGAAAAGAGTCTAAATTTGTTAGTGAAACGAATAAATAAGATATCTTATGAAATGGTACCGATTGGAAGAGCTTTGAACTTTGAATTATCTCGAAACCAAAATCATGGCGTTCAGTTCGGTCTGGTTGAATCCCAATTATCTGTGGTTGTATCAAAAATGAGATGTAATTCCTCAATTAAGTGAAAAAGGCTTCCGAAGCAGTTATCACAACGAGAGCAGAAACGTTGTTTTTTAAAATATTCAGTACCAACAAACATGGGCGGAACTATCGACAAAAAAGGGCAACATACAATTGAGCGAAAGATGAGTGTTCGGATTGCAATACTTCGTTCGAAAATAACAAGATAAAGGTTTTATGTTTTGAATTAATTTTGTTTTGTATTTTTTTGTGGTTTGATTTTTTGTTTTCTTTCGACAAAAAAATATAATTTATATAAAGTTTTCACTTACATGGCTAACGAGAAGGGAGGGAAATAAAAAATTGCTAATACTTTTCGGTCTACACAAAGTAATATACAATTGATTCTTTGATAACTTTGTTTTTTCGAATGTTTTTCGTTATTATACAATTTTCCTAAAGTGCATATTTACATAGGTTTCTGTTGGATTTTTTTCCTATCTTACACATTGCAACAAAGACCAGTTAACAGAGTAGCAAAAAACAATATCGATTTTTTTTCATAGAAAAAAAACTTTTGAATAAGACTCATAATATTAAGTCACTAGCTGATCACACGTTCCCGGCGGGAATTCTCCTGTTTTAAGCGTGAGGATTGGCCCAGCAATCGCTCTGATGCTTGGTTCCGGATGAATCGCCGGAAGCCACCTTAATTTATCACCTATAATCCATCGTCCACCGCTTTTTTCTTGTTTTGAGGAATATCACTGGTGTGGCGTTTGCCAATCTCTTTGATTTTTTCTGAGGCAGAACTCTTCTGAGGAATTGTTCTTCTATCATAACTACTATTTATGTAACATCGTTGGAATAAATAAGTATTTGCACTAGAAGGTTGGGCTTTGGGTGCCGCGATTGGGATTGGGTGATTGTCCTCAGCTGTGCCGGGAGACGACGATCGGTTTGAAGATGGGTCCCGTCGGGGATCCTTGCGGGGGCAGATGGCTGATGGGTGAGTGGCTGGGCAGGGTAGGTGAGTGCTGTTGGTGGTGGGATTCGGTGGGGCTGGCTTGCGACACTTGGAGCTGATGGTGGGCAGCTTGAGCCTGGGCTTGAGCTTGGGCCGCGTGGTGTTGCAGCAGCTGTTGGTATTGCAGTCTTTGGTAGAGTTCGGCTTGAGCTTGCTGGGGTGTTGGCATTGGGGGTTGGTGCTGTAGTTGAGGTGGAACGCCGGCGGCAAAGAGGCGATCCATGCCGAAAGGTGAGGCACCGACGGGCAGCGGAAGTGGCAGAGGGAGGGCAGGTTTCGGGGCCATGTTTGGTGCGTACGGCGAATACCGGGAGTACATCTGGGCTAGTAGGGCGGTTTGGGCATGGGCAGGTGATGGGTACATGAACTGGTTGAACTGCGGATAGCCCAGGGTTGGGAACATGGGTCCGACGAGGGATCGCTTGAAGGCAGCCAATCGACTGCGAGATGCGGCTGTTGAACGGCGGCGCAGCTTTCCAGTTGATCCTCCAATGAACACATCTTCGGCCGATGGGTCCAACATCCAGTAGTTACCTTTGCCGGGATCGTCGTAGTGGCGAGGCACTTTCACAAAGCACTTGTTGAGACTCAGGTTGTGGCGGATCGAGTTTTGCCAGCCCTGTTTGTTGTCCCGATAGTACGGGAAGTTGCGCATGATGTATTCGTAGATTCCGTTCAACGTCAGACGCTTTTCTGCACTTTGCCGGATGGCCATCATGATCAGGGCGTTGTAACTGTATGGCGGCTTCTCGTTACCCTTCTTCTCACCATCCTTCGGGCTGGAGGCTCCTTCCTCGGTATCATCCGATTTGTCCTTATTGCTACAATCCATTGGCGGTGGAGTTCCGGTCACATCCAAATCCGACTCGGTATCTGTCAGATCATGATCCTGTTCTTCCGATCCAATCGGAGAATGGCACGAATGTGGCGACGGAGACGGAGTCTCTGTCGGGGAACTCTGCATCACCGTTTCCGGCAGGATCGAGTTGATCGAAAAACTAGACTTTAGAGGCGCTCTGGCCACACTAAACACTGTTTGTCCATTCATGATTGTGGGATCAATGTTTACCATAGTTTCACTTCACTTGCAAATCGCTTCCACGATTAAATGTTTCTTGTCTCTCTGTTGTATCACTTGTTAAAATCACACATCGATATCGCTGATTTTTAATCCTCGGAGCTTTCACTTCAAACGAACCGCTCGAAACCGTGTCAATTAACTGTCTGAAACTGGTTTCCAACTCATTCAACGAACTAAATCCGAATCGCTTCTCTCTCCCGTTTCTCACAGAACACAAAAAAATTGTTTAAATCGTTCCAAAATATTCAAAGCGATCTTTCTTCAATGGTATCAAGTTCGTGACTGGTTATGCATTTCCCCTCCCAGTCGCTTTTATACGGCGATCAACTCGAACTGAGCGAAAAACCGACCCGAACCAACAAACTCAATCCCAAAAGAAGCAGGAGCCGGAGGCAAGAAACCGGTGGAAACCCACAAAAAGCCAATCACCGCACAATGCAACCCCTGCAGGCACAGGTCCCCATAAACCAATCAGAATCGTTGCCTTTTGGTTTGGCTTTGCTTCGCACAACCTTCGCTGCGCAGGCCCACTCACACCAGCAAAGCCAAACGAGTTGAACGAAGCCGAAAAAAAAGAAAACAAACCCGTTTCTGTGGGCCGACCCAAAGGCAAGCCCCTGAAAATCCCTCGATTCACACTCACTCCACGCTACACTCTAGCAAAGCTATCCGTTTTCTCTCATTCTCATTCTCTCAACTTCAACAAAAACGCGCAGCGCTCTCCCTCTCTCATTGTTTTCATGAAAATGTTCCGAACTGAGATTTCGCGCAAAATCTCTCTTCGACCGTTGAATGTATTCGAGAATTGTTTAGTTGTTGGGAAATGGTGCAAATGCAATCGCGGAAAACCCGAAACCACGCCTACTTTCCTGTTCGAAAAACGGGTTCAAAGCTTACTTTGCCTTACCTTGTGTTGGTAAGGAAAACTCAAACGAGCGATTGGAGTAAGTAAAAGAGCGAGGGTGCGCCTCATTCTCAACAACCCTGGTGTTGGCCAAATACCAGTCGCGTAGTTTGTAAACGTTTCGGGGGTTAAGATGTACAATTTGTTTACACGTTTTGATTCAAACAGAAATTTTTAGCATAAATAAATAAATGTACAGACTGTGTAGTGTAGATTTTTTTTGGATTTTGGTTCTATTCGCCAACCCTCGCTTCGCTTCGATTGTGTTGGTGTGAGTTTTCCGTTTGGTGTGTACGCGAAAAATTCTGGTGGTGCAGTAAGAACCCGAATTGATGCGAGAGCGAATAATATTTTGTAAATAAATTTCGCCTTCGGATTACTGGCCGCAGCAAGCAGCAGTTAAATGGAGCAAAGTGGAAAAATATTATTCTGGACAAATCACGCCTCGATTAAATCACTTGGTTTCTGGTTTTTTTCGGTTGTTGGTACCAAAAAATTCTCGGCTATTTGATGAGGTGTGGCAATTTTCGGGTCCAAAAAAACACGATTCTCTGCTGTTGTTATAATAAATATGGGTGGATTTCCTTCTTTTCGGGTGACGGAACAGCTGCAATCCGTACATCGGGAATTATGACTTCTTCTGGTGCGTTTTCCCCGGATGGTTTTTGTTGTATTATCCCCGGTGATTAATGGTGTTATAATAAATGGTTTTGAGGTTATGCTAAAATTGTGTGCCCGAATTGTGTTGTGCGTGATTTTGACTGCGTTTTTCTCTTTCGACAACGCAAAGGACAGTGGTTAGGCGTTTCGGAAAGGGAAGCACAACATTCAGTGGACATTTGATTTTATTTCTTAATTCAAACGAAAAATTGGACCAAATCGAAATACAGACCCCGTTCGATTTTGGCAACACGCCTGTACATTTTGTGTTGCCAAATTCGAATGTTGCCAAAATCGAACGGATTTTTACTTAACTTTTTTTTTAATTATTTTTAAAAAGTAACTATTATTTTTATCAAAAACGTTATTTTTAGTAAATTTTCGATCATTTGTAGTCATTTTTAATTTTTTTCATCATGTTTTTGATGCATTTTGCACTTTTCTTAATTTGTTTATAATGTTTGTTTCAATTTGTCATATTAGCTGTTTTTGTCATTCTTCATCATTTTTTAGTTGTTTTTAGTCATTTTCAGTCTTTTGTTTGAATTTGTTGATTAACTTTTTGAATTTTTCTACTTTTTGTCATTTTTGAGTACTTTATAAATTTTTTAAAAAACTTTTGTTTTTATTGTTGCATTTTACCATCATTTCAGAACATAAAAACGTATTTATGGTATTTGTCTAAATTGAATTGGTCCTATTATAACGAAAACTAAAAGGTAATGTTGTTTCTATAAACCGTTCGATTTTGGGCACATGTGCCAAAATCGGATGTTGCCAAAATCGAATGTTGCCAAAATCGAATGTCACCAAAAACGAACGGGGTCTGTAGTCATGAACCCAATTTATACGGTGTATTCTAAATAAGATAAAAATGTTGAGCCATTGTATCATGAAATTCACTTGCAATTTGAAACAGAAAAAACTTTATCAAGCAAAATTTCATGACATTTTCAATTAAATTTTTTGGTGATCTTCAGAATCTAATCGCTCTATGCAAATTCAATGCGAATTACAAAAACAAATTGATAGGCACAGAGAAAATTTTAAAAAAATCGAGGAAAGGCTGACTGATATTTGCATGATTATAAGCAAACATTGAATATTAGTTTTATTTTTTCTTCAGCAGGTACCCTTTAAAATCAAATTTCAAAGTAAATCTTTAACAAGAGGTTGAAAAATTTCCAATTTCCTTTTCCCCGACAATTTCTATAAAAACCCAAATTGAAAAATATTTTATGATTTCAGAACATCAATAACCTGTGTAAATTCCAATTATTGGCTTAGTCTTCGTTAAAATCGAGATGCTCGCTGCTTGGGGGAGATTGTAGGAAATCGATAATCATGTTCAATATGTTCAAAAAAAAATAAAAAGATTGAACATAAATTAAACCCCAAGTGTTTGAAGATATTTCGCAGAACAATGTTTGAAATATTGATTATAAATTTGAAATAAAGTGCCAATTGACTGCAGTTAGTATTGTCGTGTTTTACAACCATTAAAATGATCTTAAATTTATTTTGCTTTTGGAACGGTTTCTAGGACTTAATGTCTAGATTTTTGTTGATGTAAATTCACATGCGAGTGTATGAGTTTCATTGGTATATAAAATGAAAATAATTGTAGGAACTAAATCAATGAATGAATCTTTCATTCAATAGTCTAAACATGTCGACAATGTGTCTAAATTGCAAGTACCTAATCCAATTGGTATTTAAACCGTAGCTTTCGATTGGTACAGGTAACAATCTTACTGGAAAGTTTTTCTGATCATGACCAAACGAAATGCCATGAATGAACCTTGGATAAAATATACCTGTCAAGTGCAATAATAGATAAAAATATTTTGACAAATTTAATTTGTCGAAACTCGGAAATTGAAGGAAATACAAAATTCATAACCGTTTAAGGCGATGATTTTAGGTATAAGAGGGTAAAGCAAGTCCGCGCGAAGGGCTCTTCTATGGAGGGAGGGGGTTCAAAATTCGTATTTAGTTGAAAATATAACAATACCAAAAAATGCGCAATAAGTAAGAAAATTGATTTCAACACCATTATTCTAATCATGACCATTACACAAACTCCAAAAAGAGGTAATTGTACTATTATAATTCAAAATAAATCAGAATCAAAATTTCATATAAATGGTTTTCTCTACAAGCAAATAAAAAATAATTAAACATGATATTTCTTATTCTGAATCAAAAATTGCTTGGAAATAAATTTTAAGTTGCTTGAATTTAAACCAATATTTCCGAAACCCCAGAAAACGAATTTGAATTGAAACTTCGAATAAATCAAGAGACTTGATAGAAAAATTCCGCGGTATTTTCTTGAATTTTAATAAAAAAAATACATAGGAATCACAATTTGAAATGTTGGAAATTTGGAATGGGAAAATTTTTTAACTTGAGTATTGAATCAAAGAACTGAAAAAAATAAAGATAAAAATAGAGAACTCTCATATTTTTTTATGTAAATATTGAGTGCGCAAAGCAAACAAAATAAAGCACAGCAATAAAGTTGACTCTTCGAAGCATGGTTCATGGTTTGAAAATTCAAGTTCTGAATATTCTGTCGCCGTCAATTAAGATACAAAAGACACTATGTTTTTTCATTGGAAATTTTGATCTGTTGGCTTCCAAGAATACTATATTTTCAAAACAAAAAAAAAATTAGAATTGAAAAAAAAAACCAAACTCACCAAAAAAATTAAATTCGGTAAACTTATGTGAAAATTAAAAAAAACTTAACTCTTAAAATCGGTTAATTTATTTGATAATTGTAAGAAAAAATAAAATTGCAAAATACTAGTTTTTTTTTACATTTTTCCCATGTTTTTACCATTCTAAAAACTTATTTGTGAAATTTTATTGTTAATTCAAGTGAGCATCTTTTTTCGTGCCTATGTTTTGATGAATGATTTGGAAGATATTGAACTGGAATTTTTTGTCAGATTTTGTCTCTTCTGAACTTCAGTTTTTTTTTTTAAACGAGCAGAAATTTCTGAAATGATTTTTACAATAAATTATTGCACATTCGATCTCCGGGCCAGCTCTAGAGTTCTTTGCACCACGGATAAATGTGAATTTGGCCTTGTGTAATTTATCAAAAACCATTTTGATTTGAAGTTGAGCACTGAGAGGAACAAGAATCACAACATTAAATTTTGCTGAATCTGGTTTCTCAAATAAAAATCATATCAGCATAAAATATGCTTTGAAGTAATGGATATCAGGTTTGAGATTTCATCAGTATTAAAATCCTGTATCATGATTATCAATTTCTTGATGTGTTAAATTGGTATTTCGAAGGGGATTTAGTCTTTGCCACTAGCCCTTTCCCCGTGGGCTGGCCCGGAAAACGGTGCGCAGTCCAAAAGTAGAAAGAAGAAGAAGAAGAAGAAGACGACGGAGAAGAAGAAGAAGAAGAAGAAGAAGAAGAAGAAGAAGAAGGAGGTATTTTCAAAATAAAGTGGTTGTTTTTCAATTCATAACTTTTTAGTTACACTTGCTAATAAAATCTCATTACAAAGACGAGGTAGGGTTTTTAAGTGGGAAGATTTGAGGTTCACTATAAGAGATTTATGGAACTGCATATCTACATTTATCAATTAAAATGAGTTTCAATTCATGCGTCGCAAAATGAAATGTCTTAGGGGTTTATTGATATAGGAATAAATTCCACCGGAGGCGAGCCAATTTTCCGACATGTTTTTAACACATTGTGGATTAAATACGAGATATCTAGTTTTTCGCATAGCGCGAGTTTGCTTCACTGAGAATTATAACTCAAATGTGATACATTTTATCAAGAATCTTTATTCTACATAACTGTGTACAACACTTTCGATCACTCAAAGATACCAAATTTGTAGAATTTGGTCCAGTCGTTTCTGAGATAGAAAATTTAAAATTTTGGTGTTTTCGGGCTTAGACTTTTCGCGGTCCTTGATATGTTAACACTTAGTTTTGAATACCTTTTGGGAACAAGTAATAACTTTTTTCAAAGGTAATTAGTTTTCTTGCACTGAAAATTTTACTTGATAAAAATTTCTTGATAAAAACCCTCCCCCGTTTGCACGGCCTTGGGGCAAAGTTTAGAAAAATAAAAAAATCCTTTACACTTTGGGCCGAGGCCCTCTGAGCCAAAGCAGAATAAGTGACAAAATGGTCGATTTTTATTTATTGATACCAAACAATTCTTCACATTTTAGACTATATTTAATGATTTTTCAGATTTTTAGAATTTAATTTTTGTACCTACTTAATAACAGTGAAAAATAGGTACAAATATTTGAAAAATGTTTAAAAAATGACCAAACATAAAAACTTTAAAGTGTGATTTCTCGAAATTAGCTTTGATCGACTTATACGACCCCTTTGGCTTCAAGGTCTTTATTTTATTATGTAGCTCAACATTCTGAAATATATCGAAGAATAATGATCAACAAATGTTTTATTCTTCGTTTACAGAGGACCCTAGTCACAGCAATGAAAATTTCCGATAAATCCAGAGAAAAGTGAGCCAAAGAATGTTTTGTTACAAGGTGTTGCCATTTAAAGCAGTTTTAATCAATTGCCGTCTCTTTTTCCTACCAAATTTCCAAACAGGGCACATTTCTATTTTCAGTGTTTTCGAACAACCCTTCTCATATTATAAATTTTCGAGATTTTTTATGCTTCAAATAAATATTTTTTATTTTTTTAACGCAAAGTGACATATTACATTAGACTGAATCGATTTGGGGTCATTTTTGAATTTCTCAAACCCTGGGTTTAAAACGCTTCGTATTGGTCCAAAACTCATCCATGATTTTTTGCAGAATTTTTAAGTAACGTTTACATGAGTAAATTTGAACTTTTAGGTTTGTATGGGAAAATTGAATATTTTGTACTGAAAAATCAACATCATTTTTGTTTCTTCTGTGGAACCGACTCAGTTGACAGTTTTTGTGCCAATTTATAAAATTCTTTATGAAAATTTTCCGCTGAACAACTTTGTCGGAGACTTTAACCTCGTATCTTATTAGGCAAAAAAGTTATTAGCTATTTAACAGAGATATGTCTTTTCGCATAGATAAACAATAAATTCAATTGACATCCCTGCAGGGTGCATAGCGAGGTATTGCATGACTACTTTACATACAATACTTCGCGAGGCTCCAGCAGTGAAGTCAATTGAATTTATTGTTTATCAATGCGAAAAGACATACCTCTGTTAAACAGCTTATAACTTTTTTTTCCTAATAAGATACGAAGTTATGGTGTTCGACAAAGCTGTTCAGCGGAAAATTTCCCTTAGGAATTTTATAAATTGGCACACAAACTGTTAGCTGGCTCGGTTCCACAGAAGAAACAAAAATGATGTTGATTTTTCAGTACAAAATATTTAATTTTCCCATACAAACCTAAAAGTTCAAATTTACTCATGTAAACGTTACTTAAAAATTCTACAAAAAATCATGGATGTGTTTTGGACCAATACGAAGCGTTTTAAATCCCAGGGTTTGAGAAATTCAAAAATGACCCCGAATCGACTCAGTCTAATATTACATTCTGTCAATTAATATCTGTTACATGATTATTTAATTTGAATAAAATGATCAGGTTTTCATTTCACATTTTATTATATTTATCAAAATTTGTAGTAGGATTGATTGATCTTGGATTGATCTTAACGAGATCGATCTTTTGAACTCGAATTTTCGATTTTTTGGATTGATACTTCAGCTTTGGAAAAATCTATTAGTTCGGTTCATTTCCGATCCGATCTTTCTATCTTTTTAAGATATTTTTTCATTTTTTTTTTTTTTGAGATTATGTTGTGATTATGTTTCTAGCAGAATTGCAGAATTTGCAGTTTTCCATTCTTGGTGCTTCCTGCCACACGGAGAAAAATATATAGATTTATCAGTTATTTTACGCGTCTGCATGAACATAAATATGGTTGTTTGGTTCTGACCCGAAAATACATTCAAGCCAACAATCAGATGATACTTTGCCACGAAAGAATAAATGGCTGATTTAGCGATCGCATCGATGCTAAGAATCCAACAGGAATTTTTATTTTATCATTCGTATGGCTGTTTCTACTGTAAATGCTGCTCCCCGTGAACGTGGGAAATCGTTGATTCAAAATATTAATAAAATTGATTGGAACAGATAAAATGCGCAATGTTTTTCTTTTTTAAATGAAACATTTTTATTTATTTTTTTGAATTTTAATTATTTATACGATTAGTGGCATGAATTTCAATTTCAACCACTGCATCGTTTTTTTTGCTTCTGCTGGGGGAGCCAGCGCCATGGCCCTGAAACAAAATGCTGTTATTATTTTTTTCGGTGGAAGTTGAACTGCCTGCGCCCTGAAATAAATTAAAAGCTCTTATGAAAATATGATTGTGGTAAAATTAGAATACTATGTAACTTACGTGATATGATCTTGTTCATCGCTGTTTATTATTCCACCTTCCGGATAGGCCCTCAGGGGTCAAAATGCACCCAAACATCTCTATATGTATCTGAAAACATTAAAAAAAATTGAAAAGAAAATCTGAAAAAAATAAATCATATTTACCTTCCCGCTTCGTGTTCGTTGATTTTTTCCACTAGAAATAAATACTGGCTTTTTTTCTTCTAAGCCAGACAATTTACTTGCTTGTTCATACGAAATTCAAGCATCAGTGATATTTAAAAAATAACTATCAGATATTATAATGTAGACTAGGAAAATATAGCAAAACTACTAGCTGTTAAATTATTTTAGCGATATGCGGTTGAGAAATCCTCTACAGCCAAATCAACTTTACATAAACGCTAGTTTGTTTGTAATTATCGATGTTGATTAAGTAATATTATGCGTTCAACCAAAAATATGTGATATAGATGAGCCAACCATACGAATTTTGATAACAACCTATAGAGTTTTTTATCCGTGCACTAATGAAATCGAGACCGACTCTATAAATAGCGTTTTTTACCTCTATACTCCTGGGAAAATCTGAACTTGCTCAAGTAATTGAAAATTCCTTAAAATGGTCATTTGAAAGCTTACTCAACTTTAAATTGAGCATAAATATTCTATTGCACTCTTCTAAGGCTATGATCATTTAGTATCCGGGCAGTTACAAACGATTGTATTTTAAAAACTATTCATTTGATCGAAAATTTTTCTATAGAGGAAATGAAGGTGATAATATGACATTTAATATAAAAATATAAAAAAAAATGTTTATCAAAGATTTCAAGAAATAATCTTACTTTTTCATAAAATCTCTTTTTTATCTTTGCACACTTGTGTCAGTCATGTATTGATCCAATATTTTTACCACAGAAGTAAAACCTTTGCAAAATCATGATATTTTATACAAACTCACCTGGAAAAAGCAATTGGAATCTGGTTGGAACCCTTTTCATGAGTAGGCATCTCGATAAATTTGATCTGTTGAATCCGGTTTTAACATAAATTTCTTCGTCCATCAGGATACATCTGTCACATTGCGTAAAAACCGGTTGCACAGATTGCAATCTAAGGAACTGTTCACTATCAATTATTTACTTGGTGTCTACTAGTCAGACAACACTTTTTGACTGACGGAAATGGCTTAAATGCATTATTTAAGGGGTCTGCATTCAGTTATCCCCAATAACCATAAACTTTTTACCATATTTAAGATCAAGGGTTCCATTCCGATGCTTGATTTGAACTTCGTGTGGATTCTAGAGTGGTTCCTTATACTTCTTAACCACTCGGTCCAAAAAATAATCAAAAAAAAAATCAACAGGCGCAAATTTGTGTAAAATAATTTTTACCATGTCTTTTTGCATCGTAAATATCTCAAACACACATTAACTTAAAAATCTGGCAAAAATAGGCAAGATAGTCCTTCTCATAACCAACACAACGCTGCTAAAGTTTTGCATATCCGAGCTCTAATAACGTAGCTATCACCAAAATAAAGTTCCCGGATACTAAATGATCATAGCCTTATAGCAGCTTTCGAGTAGCTGTCCAGCTTTTGAATAAGACCACAATAAAAAGTAATTCTAGAAAAATAAAACTTACATTTTATATCTACATTTGAATTGAATTCCTCGAATTAATATTTTTATATTGCCTTTACTCTTAATGAAAAAAATGGATGCTTGAAGAATTGAACTTGAGCCTTCTGATAATAACTGAACACGTTACCTTGACACGTAAATAAAAATCCGCAGCCTTTTAAAAATTAGCATTCCACGAAGTGACCTAACTTAAAATGGTTGAATTATTTCAATCAGTCAATTTACAATAGACTTATTAGACTTATTTCTATTTAACGCTATTATAATTTCAATTTGATAGCATGTTGTATGGAGAAATTCATTATATTTATTCTGTTTTTAATATATCATTTAAATTCAACAAAATTTTATGAAAAGTTTAACATTCTCTTTGATCTTGCAGAGATCGATCCATTCGCTTCGATTTTTTAAGTGGATCGATCTTGGAACCATTCAGCTGAATCGATCTTTTCCAGAAGATCGAAAACTGCCGGATTTAACAGTGTATAAGAAGCAGTTTTTTGCCAAAATTTTGCTGCCTAAAATGAAGATGTTTCCTACACAACGACGCAAAATTTTGAACACAACTTATAATTTAATTCAAATTTTTTTTCCAGGTGCGTCTTATTCACCGATTAATAAGGTATATAAAATATTTTTCGTTTCTCGAATTGTTACTGGTGTAATTTCAATATGTTTATATTTTGTCGTTACAGTTTTGATCAAATAAAATGTATGAATTTATGAAAAATATTTGGGCACTTGCACAACTTGGAAAAGCGTGTTTTTCTCGAAATTAAAACCTAAAAACCTAACCCTTATGTATACCTCTTCGGCTCTAAAGGCCTCACATAATCTTTCAAGATAATCCATTCATTTCCATATGATTTGAAAAAAAAAAACAAAGCATAAGTAAAAATAGAACATTAAATTAGGCATACTCCAACGCATTTGTGAATTTGAGATGATTATTTGGATAAATTTATACGTTTTACGAAATCGAATGACGATTTCAGACACGTAAATACTCAATCAAATAGAGGAATAAAAAACCCAAATATTTTCACAATGTTATAAAACTCATATGTCATACCAGGAACTATAAAAATACGAAGCACAACCACGTTTCGTGTTTTTTATTGATTTTTTTTAACCTGGAAAAAGGTTTTTTATGATTTCTTCTAGTTTTGAAATAAAGAGGGATAAAATTGAGCGTCAATATGGCGAGTATTGGAAAAATCGAACAGTAATAAAATTATAATACTACCGTACAATTTATCAAAATTTTATTTTATTTTTTTTTTCTGTCACTGATATTTAGTTTTAAACTCTTTTTTTTTGATTGGATATTGGTTCATATTTTTCTTGAGAATAAAGTTTTATTTTTCAAGCTTCTTGTGTTTGAATATGTTATCGAATCAAATCCTATTTCTGACTTCTGATAGGTATTTTCAATTTCATTCAGTTTCTAAACATCTGAGAAATTTTCATAGAAACACAAAGGTAAATTAGTTGAATACATTCCTAAGATTTCATATAAAAAATCTTTTGAATCAATTTTCACTATTTCTGTTTGTTTTGTGGTTTAGAGTATGTCATAGTTTGTACAGTCATATCGTTAAATATTATTTTCCTTGAGTAAAATGACAATCTCAAATATGATCTCAAAACTTATCCGGGCCGGGCTGATCCGAGATTTGTTATGAGAATGCTGCCCACATCCAGGCATTTGATTTCAAAATATCGTATTTCAAGCTTCCAGAAAATGATCATGATTATTTTATTGAAGTAGTATTTTTTGTTTGGTTTTGCAAACATAGTGCATAAATCCGGACTTTTTTCAACAATATCCGGGCAATCTGACAAGATCAGTTAAAAAAATGTTCAATTTGCCTTGATTTTATATTATTTTCATAGTATTCCGTCTCACGACATAACTTGACGAACATATTTTTTTTTTTTTCAATTTGCCTTGAATCTAAGGCAAATTTGGGATTATGCTCCTTACCAGCTTATTGCGTTTTTTCACCCTATAAGAAAGATTGACAATAACCTATTCATTTTACTGGTGACACGTGAAGAGTACATTTGCTATGAAAATTCGTACCAAAGTTTCAAACATTCAAACCATCCTACTCTGGGTGATTTGAATGAAAAAAAAAAAATGGAAATTGGGTGTAATGGCTTTTATTTGATACGAATAACAACTAAAAATTAATGAGGTATCCATTTCCACAACAACATTTTTGAAATTGTCTGTTCGTTATGTATTTCTTCACGTGAAGACGAACAAAACAAAACAAAAGTTTCTGCAAATCAGATAAACCCTGCAAGAGTTATATTCGAGCTCGCACATATTTATGCTTTCATTTTAATTTTTGGTTTTTAACTCTAAAAAAATCACCAAAGGGTGGAAATCGAAAAAATCGAAATTTAAATTTGATGCCAAATGAAAATAAAATACATTAAAGGTCAAAATCTGGTGTAGAGTTACGTGATTTTTGAAATTCTGAGATCGATTTTTCCCCCTGTTAACGCCAGATTTCGACGTTTCATGCAATTTTATGTCATTGGGAATCAAAGTTAAAATTTAGATTTTTCCTTTTTCTTTTGGTCTTCTTTGTTCATTTTTTGGGCTAAAAATACCGAAACTTTGAGCGCATTTAAGCACCCCTAAGCCAAGTCCGATTGAGCTGAAATTTAGCACAGGTTAGTTATTTGGGTCAATCTACGAAATGTATTTGATAAGTTTTCAAAATTCGATCATGATATTTTTCCTATACATTCATTTCCACCCTAATGTATAGTGTTTCAGACAGCATAAAAGGCCGGCTCTTGGATTTTGTCTTGTATTTTGGTACCTTAACTGAAACATAAAAGAACAAAATGGCAAGCCAACGGAGACTTATTTGTAGTTGAATTCTGTGGTAGAGTGTGCTCGCTTCACCCCACCTAGTATCCTGATGAGGGAAACCATATATCTACACTTTTTTTTAGAGTATTTGCACTATTTTAGTTAAGCAAAACCAAAGCTGCAAGACAAAAAATTTCTACATACCAATGTATTTTGTTGAATAATAAACGGGTTTGAATTCCCACTACATAATTTATTTTATCTTACTTTGACACCCTTTTTTCAGAAATGATGTAAATGTACTCAGAAACAATCAAACGAAAAATAGAACATAAATCGGTAACGGCCAACGGTACTGACTTCTAATTCGTATCTTCTGTGGTGTGACTCCAAGTGATTATTGACTTTCGGTCGAAGCACTGTAAAGGTATTTTGGGCAGAAGATTCGGCCCGGAACAATACAGAATCATTAGAGCGCAAAAACACAGAGGCAGATGATACCGCCCCAGGTTTTGCTCGGTTTCTTTGAGCTTTCGGTGAAGAAACGGTACGAAAATTAGGTTTGGAATTGACTCGATGCCTTTCTCATTTGCCTGCTATTTAGCTGATTGTGATGTTTTTGTTTGGAAATTGAAAATTGGGTATATTTTCTCAAATGGGGTGTATATATTGTTGATTTTGGTGTTATAGATTTGAGTCTACAAAGGGAAACAATGATTCGAAATTAGTGCTGAATTATTATCAAGCAATCCTCGTTTTTGGGAAGATGCTGTGATCTTCAAGATTTATTTTATTTCAAAAGGAATAATCAGAGTTTGTATGTAAGTTAACCATCATTGATGGAACATCCCTCGTCATAAAAATCTAGCGATGATAGCTTGGAAAACGTTAAGTGAACTTCTGTTTTTTTTTCAAAGTGCAAGATTTGAATTTCAAGTTTTTGCAAATCTTCAACTGTTTAATCCATCTTACCTCTAATTTCAAATCACCTGGCTTTTGCCATTCTTCCTTCTCCGACTTTTTTTTTATTAACTTCAAAATGTGGGCGATGATTTGTAAGTTTCCATTATTTATTGTTGTATATTCCAAGGTTGCCCATTGAAGTTCCGGCAGATCTACCGAATTTGTTGGGTTGTTGCAGACACTGAAAATCTTCCCTTGACAGCCACGTCGTTTTGGAATAGAGCTATCGTTTCTCAATTTCTCGATGCCGCAACCAATGTGTAAGGATAATGGAGAGAAATGGAAATACATCATCACCGTTGGCCACAACAATGTCCTTTCATAGGATCGGATCGAACAAAATATTCCTTTCGGCAGAGTTTCACCTTTCCAGATGAATTGTGCGTTAGGACTCGACGAAAATTTTGGACCCACAGGCGGCCTTACACGTGTTGGCCCTAGTCATCGTTTTGTAATTAATCACGTGGATAAAAATATGTTTCGACAGTTTGCAGCCGTTTTTTCTTCCTTTTTTTCGGGTGGAGCCAGTTGATCCTTGGAATCTGTTTTTCAAGGATGACCGAAGGTTTTCCTACCTTACGAGCAAATTAATTAATAAGGCTACGCTTGTTTTTTACCCTAAAACAAACATCAGTGATGTGTGTTTTTATTGATTCTCAAGGGGGTGCGCATGCAGCTGAAATTTTGTTCTTATGATTAATATCTTTATTAAGCTGTTCAATTTATTGTGGAATCATCCAAGGATATTATTAAGGAGTGGTTCGTTTCGAGCGGCCACTGATCCTTAGATATCCGAAAGCTTGGAATAGGATTTGGCTACCCAAGCAGCCAATTTTTCTTCCACCTCCAACCGAGAACTTGACCATCGAGAGCAGCATTGTCACTTTTTAGAAGCAAACAGCCAAGGATTCACCTTTCGTTCCACCCAGCCAGAGGTCCTGTTGCAAATAACGTAGAGAACCGTACACAGCCCGGTTTCTTCAACGCAAAAAAAAACCTAAGAAACTGCATCATTATTGAGACGATTACTACCCAAGAAGGAAACCCATCATCACCACCGATCGAGCAGCTTTTGATTTGTTCGCAACCAAGACGGTAGAAGAACCAAGAAGGAAAAAAAACAGCTATCCTATGCGTGTTTGACTTCGCCTCAAAGAAAAGTCACAAAAAGTCGACTTCTTTTGACTTCTATGACAACTGCATTCGATAAGTTCTTCTGCCGGGCTTCATGTGACCGTGTTTTTTTTTCTGACCCGTTTTGCCCGTACACGTTTGTGTGATAATATTGTCATAAAAACTAATTAGATACGGTGTCTTTTTGGGTGCCCGGGATCTTTTCTGCTGGTGGCAGCCATTCTCTTCGGTGGCCTTTTGTGTTTTCCGGTGTGAGGGTGGCATTTCAGTAGAAGGGAGCCGAGATTTAAGCTGAGAAATCAATTAAGTCATCGATAGGATCGGAAAATGGCTGATAATGTGCATGATTTTGGTTAGTTTTGTTATACCCATCCGAAATGTGCGAACTCTCAGAAAAAATGCAATTAGGTTTGTGCAATGCGCTAAATGTTCTGAACCGTCAAAAGTTGGATTGGATAGTTTATGCCTCGTTCCTACATCGATCTCGAACATGATATCTAGGGATGATTATCACGTAGAAGAAAGTGCCAAAATTAATACAAAATTTTTTAATCAGTCAGCATAATAATTTAAGATAAATCAGTAAAAAATTTATTTGACATGGTACAATTTCGCCGTTCGTTGTTTTTAAATATGTCTATATTTGTAGCAATTCATAATTACATTTATATTGAACTAGCTGATTTTACCCGGCCTTGCTCGGGTTCACATATATTAATCGAAATGAGTCGTTTGACTTTTTGAAATTTTGAAAGCTTTTGTTCATCATCATAACAAATTGGACCATGTTTTGCCATGTGAGCTTTGTAAGTTTTGTTAGTCTTCTTACAGTTTTCATTGAGATTATTAGCAAAGTTTATCGTTTTCATATTATTGAATAACTAATAGTTTTTAGGTTTGCTAATAGAAATTTGAACTAATTTCCCTGGAATGCTTATCCATTCTATCACGAAAAACATTTCAATCTAAGGTTGCCAGGTTGCCCGGATTTATCCGGATTTGATAGAACATTTCAATCAAACAATCAAAGTTCGGTCTGGCCCGGTTTCCAGGATTTTGTTGCAAAAGGTCGGATTTATTCACATCGTTTACAAAACGTAACATAAACTGAGATTTTTTTTTTCATTTTTACGTTTAAAAAGAAATTTTAAATTCCAAGTTTAAGAAATAATCATGACTCGTGTTTGGAAGATTGATAAACAATTTAATATCTGCTGATGCGGTTTGTTGAAAACAAATATTGCAAGTATATGTTTCGATATTTTTACTGAATAACTCCATAGTTTTGACCAAGTTTTCCCGGATATTGCCAGGATATCGGTTTGAATATTTTAAAATCAAAGGCTGGATTTGGGCAGGTTTTTCGACAAAAATTGACTGGATTTGTCCGGTCCTGATACGGCAATTCTGGCAACCTTATTTTACACCCACCATTTTTTAGGAAGCTTGAATTGAATTACCCTTTTTCTCATTAAATGATAACATTTTTTTTATCTTTTCCATGGGTTATCTAGTGAAAATCTAATGTATTAAGCTTGTAAACAAATGTTAATGACCTCTTCAAGATCTACCCGTAGAATGGAATACCTATTTCAGTTTTATTTTGTACTTAAAATTTTCTAAATAGATTTCCGCTGAAACCTCATAAAAGACTTTCTGTGCGTGTTTTCAATGTGCTTTTTAAGTTCTTATAATTAGATGGTAGAATTGAACACATCTATGATCAATAATAACTTAAAATTTAAAAATTATCAAATGAAATTGAATTGTACAAAACTAAAAACTTCAGATTAAAGTCTCGTGCGTTGGATTTCTTTTTAATTTTTTGCATAAAATGAACGTTTAATTGTCTAATTCCAATTGTAAATTAAATTACTACACGGCAATCAAAATGATGAGATCGCAGCCTTGAACTTACAACCCTCAGTTTTATTAATTGTATCCCTATGAGAAGTTCTGAAAATACGGTTGGTTCCTAAAAGCTGGACATTAGTTTTCAGTCCAAACAGTTATTCAACTGAAGAAGTCAATTCAAAATGAACATGAACTAATGTATCCATACTTTACACACTGCACATTCTAATAGATTATCAACCACTGTTCTCCTCAATATATTTCTAACAGGCGAGTAGTTTTTTCTACCCTAAATGAATGCTCATTATTGCAATCAAATGCCTCGCACCGGTACCACGTGCTTTGAACAGTAGAAGAAAAAAACACCCGCCAAAATTAATCCATTCAAATTTTTTATGCTCAGCAAGCTTTGATTTGCTTTCCAGTACACGTGAACTTTGGATGGTCGTTTCTAATGCCTGGCCCATGGTGATGGTGAAAACAACCCGCCAAAGGAAATGAAAATCGGTTGACAAATGGGTGCCATGACTCTTGGTTTGTGTGAATAAAAACGTAAGTTGTATGGGAGGGTCCCTTTTCTTCGGTAGGAGGGGCTCAAAACTATTACCTCGACCTTTCTCATGTCCGTTTACATCACTGTACCAAATTTCAAGCTGATCGGTTAAGCGGTGTCGATTTGTATAAGGTGCATATATATATATACAAACATATATAGCCCAACTCATCTTTATATATTAGATTATTACATTAATTTAGCTGTTCAACTTTTTAACCCTTTAATGCATGACTTTTTTTAAATGAGAATTGCAGTTATTGATTCAGTGAAATAATAACATTTTATTTCGAAAAACAAAACTCAACAGGTTTGAAGTCGTTATTTTGAGTATTATAAAAGTTATAACCCATCAAAGTTGAAAAATATTTTTCGAAATTCTTAGTTCATTTCAATACGGTTTTGCTATTTTCTTCTAAACCTTGTGAATTGGGTGCAGGAAGGTGTTTGTGATTGATTGAGATTTAAAAAATTGTTAGAATTTGCAAATCTGAAGAAATAACAGCGATTTTCCAAAAACCACTTTTTTCAAAAAAATAAATAAAACCGATTTTTGCAATTTTTTTGCATACTTTGTTCGATATCTCACACACACAATAAAGTATCGTGATAAAAATACCATGGGCTAATTCCTTTTAATGTCTAGGATATTTTTTGTGAATACATCACTCAAAAATATTCAAGCGTTTTCGAGATATTTGGATTTTGATTAGTGTTGTTTTAAAACAACACTATGCATTAAAGGTTTAATGAACTGTTCAGACTCTGACTGTTATCTATATATACACTGTATCAAAAAATTGTCCGTACAGCACGTACCTTGAAATCCAAACAATCAAAAAGTGCATATTTCCAGTCAATAAAAATATTACAATTACATCATTCGCTGCAGAAACTAGTCCTTTTTGTAGATCAGTATTAAAAATGTTTATGAATTGAACCTTTAAAATAATCCAATTCATTTTGTATAGAAATTCCCAAAAACGACGGCAAAAAATTGTCCGTACACTGAGGCCTTTGTCAAATATTAGTCAAGTAAACAGTTATATGTCAGTCTGTCAAACGCAGAAACGTGAGTTGAATCTCAGCAAAGACAATTTCCAGTGGTCTGAGCGATAAATACGGCAAAATGAACTTTATCTAGCATAAATCAGTAGATTTTCGTGATTCCGGATGTCACCGGGTAATTTTTTGTGAAAAGCAGACATTTTCCTGTTAATGAAATCCACAAAAATTAACAAGAAAATGTCTGCTCCTCACAAAAAAATACCCGTTGACATCCGGAAACTGATTGCTGACCTGAAGAATGACGGTAAAAGCTTGTCCGAAATTGCAGGTATAGTAAAACGGCCTCGATCGTCGGTTCAGTATGTCTTTCAAAACTTTAAGAAGACTAACTCCCTGGAGACCACTCCAGGAAGAGGCCGCAAACAGAAGCTTACGGATCGTCACTATTGCATCATTGTCAGGGAAATCAGTCAGAATCCTAAAATCAGTGCCCCAAAACTAGCAGACAGCCTGAAGAATTTTGAAAACATACAGGTTAATCCTCAAACGGTACGGAACATGCTTCATAAGAAAAAATACCGAGGTCGTGTTGCTCTGAAGAAGCAGTTTATATCTGCTAAAAATAAGAAAAAGCGGCTGGAATATGCTCAAAATTATGTCCTGGAACCGGAAGAGTTCTGGCAGATCGTCATATTCACTGATGAAAGCTAATTTAATATTTTTGGGCCTGACGGACATGTAAGAGTATGGCGTAATCCAAATACTGAATTGTATCTGAAAAATTTGTGACCGACAGTTAAGCACGGTGGTGCCTATGTAATGGTGTGGTATGCTTTCAGCGCAAATGGCACCGGAAACTTGACATTCATTCACGGAGAAAAATAAATAGATTTATAAGTCATATTACGCGTCTACAGGAATATAAATATGATTGTTTGGTTCTGACCCGAAAATACGATCAAACCAACCATCAGCTTATACGATTAGTCTCCAGGGAGTTAGTCTTCTTAAAGTTCTGAAAGACATACTGAACCGACGATCATGGCCGTTTTACTATTCTATGCGTAATTCGGAGACAAGTAAATTAATAAATTTCGTACAAGCTTTTACGATCATTCTTCAGGTCAACAATCAGTTTCCGGATGTCAACGGGTATTTTTTTTTGTGAGGAGCAAACATTTTCCTGTTAATTTAATCCACAAATTGTTGAAATCTACTGATTTATGCTAAATAAAGTTCATTTTGCCGTATTTATCGCTCAGACCACTGGACATTGTCTTTGCTAAGATTCAATTCACGTTTCTGCGTTTGACAGACTGACATATAACTGTTTACTTGACTAATATTTGACAAAGGTCTCAGTGTACGGACAATTTTTTGACGTCGTTTTTGGGACTTTCTATACAAAATGAATTGGATGATTATTAAGGTTTAATTCATAAAAATTTTCAATACTGATCTACAAAAAGGACTAGTTTCTGCAGCGAATGATGTAATTGTAATATTTTTATTGACTGAAAAAATGGACTTTTTGATTGTTTGGATTTCAAGGTACGTGCTGTACGGACAATTTTTTGATACAGTGTATATAAAGCAGTTTCTGTTTGTTTGTTTGTTTGTTTGTTTGTTTGTTTGTTTGTTTGTTTGTTTGTTTGTTTGTTTGTTTGTTTGTTTGTTTGTTTGTTTGTTTGTTTGTTTGTTTGTTTGTTTGTTTGTTTGTTTGTTTGTTTGTTTGTTTGTTTGTTTGTTTGTTTGTTTGTTTGTTTGTTTGTTTGTTTGTTTGTTTGTTTGTTTGTTTGTTTGTTTGTTTGTTTGTTTGTTTGTTTGTTTGTTTGTTTGTTTGTTTGTTTGTTTGTTTGTTTGTTTGTTTGTTTGTTTGTTTGTTTGTTTGTTTGTTTGTTTGTTTGTTTGTTTGTTTGTTTGTTTGTTTGTTTGTTTGTTTGTTTGTTTGTTTGTTTGTTTGTTTGTTTGTTTGTTTGTTTGTTTGTTTGTTTGTTTGTTTGTTTGTTTGTTTGTTTGTTTGTTTGTTTGTTTGTTTGTTTGTTTGTTTGTTTGTTTGTTTGTTTGTTTGTTTGTTTGTTTGTTTGTTTGTTTGTTTGTTTGTTTGTTTGTTTGTTTGTTTGTTTGTTTGTTTGTTTGTTTGTTTGTTTGTTTGTTTGTTTGTTTGTTTGTTTGTTTGTTTGTTTGTTTGTTTGTTTGTTTGTTTGTTTGTTTGTTTGTTTGTTTGTTTGTTTGTTTGTTTGTTTGTTTGTTTGTTTGTTTGTTTGTTTGTTTGTTTGTTTGTTTGTTTGTTTGTTTGTTTGTTTGTTTGTTTGTTTGTTTGTTTGTTTGTTTGTTTGTTTGTTTGTTTGTTTGTTTGTTTGTTTGTTTGTTTGTTTGTTTGTTTGTTTGTTTGTTTGTTTGTTTGTTTGTTTGTTTGTTTGTTTGTTTGTTTGTTTGTTTGTTTGTTTGTTTGTTTGTTTGTTTGTTTGTTTGTTTGTTTGTTTGTTTGTTTGTTTGTTTGTTTGTTTGTTTGTTTGTTTGTTTGTTTGTTTGTTTGTTTGTTTGTTTGTTTGTTTGTTTGTTTGTTTGTTTGTTTGTTTGTTTGTTTGTTTGTTTGTTTGTTTGTTTGTTTGTTTGTTTGTTTGTTTGTTTGTTTGTTTGTTTGTTTGTTTGTTTGTTTGTTTGTTTGTTTGTTTGTTTGTTTGTTTGTTTGTTTGTTTGTTTGTTTGTTTGTTTGTTTGTTTGTTTGTTTGTTTGTTTGTTTGTTTGTTTGTTTGTTTGTTTGTTTGTTTGTTTGTTTGTTTGTTTGTTTGTTTGTTTGTTTGTTTGTTTGTTTGTTTGTTTGTTTGTTTGTTTGTTTGTTTGTTTGTTTGTTTGTTTGTTTGTTTGTTTGTTTGTTTGTTTGTTTGTTTGTTTGTTTGTTTGATTGATTGTTTGTTTGTTTGTTTGTTTGTTTGTTTGTTTGTTTGTTTGTTTGTTTGTTTGTTTGTTTGTTTGTTTGTTTGTTTGTTTGTTTGTTTGTTTGTTTGTTTGTTTGTTTGTTTGTTTGTCCTCTACAGACTCAGCAGTCTTAAGAGCTAGAGAGTTGAAATTTGGCAAGAATGCTCATTAGGACCAGGAATGATGAAAAATGTTTTCAGATTTTCGGATGACCCCTTCTGAAGGGGGTTGTCCATACAGGACAAATATTGTTTTCGCGATATTGACGTTACTTTTTGTCCGATTGTGTAGAAAATTGGCACATGGGTGTGTAGCGATCGGACTACAAATAAAAGTCGTTGTGTGGTTGGTGGTCAAAGTTTTACTAAAAACTATAGCAATCAGATTGGTGCACAGAGCTTCAATTCTATCACATTTCTCGAGAGTAAGAACAATAGAGTATTGTTCTAGGAAGTTGGCTGGCTTATAATTGGAATCGTTGCAACGATAATGATGACCTTGATGATGATGATGATTGGAAGTCCTCTACAGTACTCCCCTCCTAGAAAAGGTCCGAGCTCATTGATATCGCTGAGGAATGACGACACGACGTCCGGAACGAGTGACCTTCGATGCTGGATTGTTAGAAGGTGGTGTTGTAGAGCAGCTTCCAGAGATATCAGCATCTGCAGTGTATGCTGGTTTCAGGCGATCGATCGAAATTTTCACGTTCTTTCCGTTCATGCTGATGACGAAATACTTCAATTTCCGATCGATGACTTCGAATGGACCAGAATATGGACATGATAAGGATGGTCTTATAGAATCGTTCCGTACAAATACCTGCTTGCATGTGCTGAGTTTGTGATGAACGAAAATCCGGGATGAACCATGCCAAGCAGGTTCGCATGGACGAACGTTCTGCATCGCCTTGCGTAAGTTGTTGACAACATCAGATTCGGTTCTTTGGTGTGAGTTTTCCACAAAAAACTCAGATGGTATTCGAAGCGTGGTTCCGTATACCATTTCCGCCGCGCAAGCTCGTATATCGTCTTTATATGTTGTACGCAGACCCAGCAAGATTATGGGAAGGTAAGCGGTCCAGTGAATAGAGTCATGGCATACTATCGCTGATTTTAGAGTTCGATGCCACCTCTCGATTATGCCGTTCGATTGCGGGTGATAAGACGTTGTCTTGAAATGGTTTACTCCTAGCATGCAAGTAAGTTCAGCGAACAGGTTTGATTCAAACTGTCGACCTTTGTCTGATGTAATACACGTGGGCACACCATAACGGGAAATCCATCCATTGATGAGTGCTTCGGCGACCGTCGGCGCAGTCATGTCGGGAATGGGTAGAGCTTCAGGCCAACGAGAAAAACGATCAATTATCGTGAGACAATAGCGTTGACCCTCACTCGGTGGAAATGGGCCCACTATATCAATATTGATATGGCTGAATCTTTCGTCTGGAGGTGAATAGCTCCCAAGTGGCGATTGAGTGTGGCGACTGACCTTGGCTTTCTGACATTGAATGCAATTCCTGGCAAAAGATATGCTGTCCTTCCGGATGTTAGGCCAAACAAATCGATCGGTCATGAGTTTGGCAGTCCCTCGGGTACCGGGGTGAGATAGGTTGTGAGTGGTTCTTAACACCTGGTCACGAAACTTCTTCGTTATGAATGGACGTATTCGACCGGATGATGTGTCACAAAATAATTGCTTTTGAGAACCTGGAACAGCAAAAAGTTGAAGTTTCAATGTCGATGTTGAATTACCTTTTAAAATCTCCCGTAATTCATCGTCGTTTCTTTGGTCAATTGCTAAGGCCTCGTAGTTGACAGAAGGAGCAACAGTGATGGCCTCAATTCTAGAAAGCAAGTCGGCAGTTACATTGTCCTTGCCTTCGACATGTCGGATATCGGTGGTAATTTGCCCAATGAAGTCTAACTGTCTAGCCTGACGATGACTAGCTTTATCGAGCTTTTGTTGAAAGGCAAACGTGATTGGCCGGTGGTCAGTGTAAATGTGGCATCTTCTTCCCTCGAGCATAAATTTGAAATGCCGCACGGCGAGGTATATTGCTGTCAGCTCACGATCATACGTACTATACCGGAGTTGAGCTGAGTCAAATTTTTTGGAAAAAAATCCCAAAGGTTCGACATTACCGTCGACGATCTGGTGCAAAACAGCTCCTGCGGCAAAATTCGATGCGTCCACCCATAATGATAGTTCGGCGTCGGCTGCTGGATGTGCAAGTAGCGTTGCTGTTGCTAACTGCTGTTTACACTGATCGAAAGCTGCTGATGTCGTGTCTGACCACTTAAGTTTTGTTTGATCGTTTCGTTTGTTGCCCGGTATCATAGCGATCAAGGGTGCCTGCGCTTCGATAGCATTCGGAATGAACCTGCGGTAAAAATTGATTATAGCGAGAAATTTTTTAAGTTCTTTTACCGTTTGTGGCCTCTGGAACTCTTGTAAGGCAGCGACTCGCTCTGGGAGAGGGCGGATTCCTTGCGGTGTAACTAGGTGTCCCAGGAAGACAATCTCCGTCCGGCCAAACTCACATTTAGAGACGTTGATGGTTAAATTGTGCTGCGCCAGGCGCTCGAATAACTGTCGAAGGTGGTTTCGGTGTTCTTCCGGCGAGTGTGATGCGATGAACAAATCGTCGATGTAGGGGAATACAAAATCCATCCCTCGTGTGACTTCGTGGATTAGTCGTTGGAATGTCTGAGCTGCGTTTCGGAGTCCGAATGTCATAAAGGCGAACTCAAACAATCCAAACGGAGTTGTTATCGCCGTCTTTGGAATATCATCCGGGTGGATTGGTACCTGGTGGAATGCCTTTTGCAAGTCAACCTTAGAGAAAATAGTTTTACCTTGCAAAATCGTGGTGAAATCCTGGAGATATGGTAGCGGATATCTGTCGGGAATTGTCTGAGCATTTAGAGCACGGTAGTCTCCACACGGTCGCCAAGTTCCATCCGCCTTCTTTACCATATGTAAAGGACTTGCCCAATTGCTTGATGAGGGGCGGCAGATTCCAAGTTTCATCAGGTATTCAAATTCAGAACGAGCTGCAGCAAGTTTTTCAGGAGACAGGCGCCTTGGGCGCGCGAAAACTGGTTGCCCTGACGTCTCGATTCGGTGGACAATGGACGATCGACTTACCGTGCCAGGTGGGGCAAGTTGGGTGATATTTTTAAATTCATTTAAAATTTCGGAATAGGGCGAAGAAGAACAAAATGATTTTATTGAATGCTGATCAGTGTGTACTACAAAACACTTCGATTCGAGCGCAGTATTGTTATCGATCAGGCGCTTACGCTTCAAATCGATTAACAGGTCGTGGTAGCAGATGAAATCAGCTCCGATGATTCCCGAAGTCACGTCAGCAATCAAAAAAGTCCAGAGAAATTCGCGACGAAGTCCAAGGTCAACTTTCAAGAGCGACTCACCATAAACCTTAATTGGCGAACCATTAGCAGCAAACAGTTGCAGTTTTGTCGGTTTTATCCCGGCTGTTTTGGGGCCTCTAGGAATAACAGACACATCAGCACCGGTGTCTATTAAAAATTGCATATTGGTTGTTGTGTCTGCAATTTTGAGGCGGCAAACGGTGGCTATCTCGGAAATTTCGCCAGTTTCCGAAACAGCATCAGCCAGGCGACATCATTGTTGGTTGCGATGAGCAGGCGACGAGGATCGCCCGAACGAACACGGCTTCCGGCAACGAGTAGCTTCCCTACCGAATGTGCGGTGATACCAACATTGACCTTCTTCTTCGTTGCTGCGTCGTGAACTCACTGATCTGCCTCGACTGTTTGATCGATTGCGCCCACGGAATTCGCTGTTAGCTGGCCAGGACTGTTCCAATTTTCTTGAGAGCCCAGCGATTTCTTTTTGAAGGATACCGATGCACTCAACCAATGATTGTTCCACTGAGATTGCTGGTTTCTGGACGACACTATTCTCGATGGCGGAAATACTGCGAAGTCCCATCGAATCGACGATGGCGTCTGCGATGGCGGTTTTTTCGGAAGCTGCACCTTTCGACGCGATAACTGCCGGCTGCGCATGAGCAGGTAGTCTAGATGTCCAGAGATCGATAAGCACAGCATCACCAAGCGATGTCCCGGCAACCCGTTGCATCTCATTAAAAAGTTGGCTCGGTTTTTTGTCTCCTAATGGCATCTCGGCAAGCACGCGGTGGAGACGTCGCTGCTGGCTGTCGGCGAAGTGTTCGATGAGCTTGCTCTTGATATATGGATATTTTTCCGACACAGGAACACCCTCGATGATAGTGCGTAGTTCCGTCAACTTTTCAACCGGGACCTGCGCCATCACGATATTGTACTTTTTGGTATCGTGCGAGGCCCCGATTCCTGATGCCGCGAACCAAAACTCCAAGGACAAAAAATATGACTCTATATTCGACGCAGTCATATTTGGCGGATTAAGTCGAGGTGCACTAACTGTCTGCACTTGTACAGCATCCTCCAGCTTAACATTTTCGTCGGTATTCATTTTCGAAAAACGCGCGAAATTGAAGCAATATACTTTAATCACGTCGGGGTCACCACTGTAGCGATCGGACTACAAATAAAAGTCGTTGTGTGGTTGGTGGTCAAAGTTTTACTAAAAACTATAGCAATCAGATTGGTGCACAGAGCTTCAATTCTATCACATTTCTCGAGAGTAAGAACAATAGAGTATTGTTCTAGGAAGTTGGCTGGCTTATCATTGGAATCGTTGCAACGATAATGATGACCTTGATGATGATGATGATTGGAAGTCCTCTACAGGTGTTTTGAAAGACGATCAATTGATTTCAGGTATCAAATTTTGTGTAAGAGTTCAGCCAAAGGGGTCGTCCATACTAACTGTTCGCTGTTTTTGCGATATTGACGTTATTATACATCCTATTCAAATGAAAATTTGTTCACTATAGTTTTGAGTGACGTGCAATATATTTGAGGTATCAAATTCAGTGTATGGGGCCGGCAAAAGGAGTCGTCCATATTAACTTTTCAATATCTTTGTAATATTGAGGTTTTTATACATCGGATTAGGATGAAAATTTGCACACAGGAGTTATAAGGGACAAGCAATTGATTTCATTTATCCAAATTAAAATCTGGAGTCGGCAAAGGGGTCGTCCATAATAACTTTTCACTGTTAATGCGATACTGTTGTTATTGTACATCGGAGTCAGATGAAAATTACTACACGAGAGTTTCGGGGGACGAGCGATCGATTTGAGGTATTAAATTCAGTGTTAGGGGTTGGCAAAAGGGGTCGTCCATATTAACCTTTCAATATTTTTGCAATATCGTCGTTATTATACATCGGATTGGGATGAAAATTTGCACACGTTAGTTTTCAGGGACGGGCAATTGATTTCAGAAGTCAAATGTTTTGCCAGGAGTCGACGAAAGGGGTCGTCCATATTCAATGATGTTCCACTGTTTTTAGCAATATTTACGTTATTATGCAATGAATTGCTTTGAAAATTTGCACACGGGAGTTTTGAGGGAAGGGCGGTCGATTTCAGATATCAAAGATTGTATAAGAGGCAACCGAAAGGGGTATAACTATTTGGCAGCGAAACGGAGTTCGTATGGGATCAGCTAGTATGTAAATAAAGCTCAATTAGTATTTATAACCATATACTTCCTAGATCTTTCCGATAAGGACAGCTCAGTGTGAGCTTTTTCTAACTCGAGCGAGCAAAAATACTTGCATCCTGCCAATTTTGGAAACGGATATGTATTAGGAATGAGAATTTGATTGATTGAGACCTTACAATCTATAACCAATCGAATGTCATTGTTTTTTTTATGACTATCACCATGGTTGGTCCGCACTTCTCAAATCAGACAGTGCGCTGTGTAAATCGCACCGTTATCTTCTACGATTTGTAGAGCACCACACTTCCTTACGAAATGCTCTACACTCGTTTCCGAGTACAACGGAAGCCGAGTGCCGAGCAAAACCGGTGCCCCAATAGCAACGCTACTGTGTGAGAAGGAGGAATCCCCAAACACACAACTGAAGTGCAATTTTTTCCTTCTCTTCCTACCACAGTAGGCAAACAAACAGCACGAAACGATATTGGTTCTTCTTCTTCCCTTTCTTGTTGGGAGCGAACCAAACCTACTGACTGAGTTGCTTTAGCGCTGCTCCCCTACACTTAATGTGATGACTTTTTTCTCTTGCTCTCACTCTGGTGAAGCCTTCTCTGCTCCTAGATTGGGTGTGCGCCCGGCGTCTTAACAGAGCAGGGCAAGTGTTTCAGAACGAAAAGTTCACTGAGTTGCTCTTTTCAAGCCACTCGGGGAGGAATGGACAACCATAACTATCACAACAGGCGAAGCCCATTCACTCGTTTTGATTGCTGTTATAATTCGTTATAATTGGTGTTATATCAGTTTTAAAAACCAATTTGGCCTCAAATCCTTTGATGGGAGTGGAAAAATCTTTTTTGAAAACTTTTGAAAATCTCTTTTTTATATCTAAAATCATTTCATCAGTTGATGGTACACAGAAATTTTTTTTGACTATTACGTGTCACTGAAACTGCAACCTTTAAATAAATCACCTGTAATTAACAAAACCTGTAATTTTAAATTGTTTTCCTTGAAAGTTAACGAAGATTCATTTATTATTACAGCAAATATCCTGTAAAAAAGTTGTACACTAAGAATTAAATGTCACGTAGTCATGTTTTTGACCTGCAAAATTACGGTAAATGTGCTGCTCCTTTTTGTAACAGGACATTTGCGTTATTTTAGAGGAAATAATTTTTGCTGTGTATATTAATATTTTTTATCACCTCTGAATTAAAAAAAAATCTTTCAACTCGGATAAAAAATATCCATCCGACCTCTACCAAAAAAGGAATGAATAAACCACCACAGTCCAATACAATTATTTTCAATTCAGTTTGTATGTTTCGAAAGTTAACGAACAATTTTGCTTCATTATTTAATTGCACAAGGCAAGGATAGCTAATTTTGGATAAACATTTGTACATGCATGCAATATTATGTACCTGAGTCCGAGTCCGAATCTGAATACGACTGAAATGTACGCATCTTGGCCATGTGATCGCTAATTGCTTTGCCAGCCTTGTTTCCCTGCTGGGCATCAACATATTTGATTGCATTCCGCTTCATGTTCTTCATTGCAAAATATTTCCGTGTAGGATGAGCAAGAACTCCACAGAAATCCCACTTGATTTTGGAGTAGTCGAGTTTGTTGAATTCACGTCGAGTTTTTCCAGCAGAAGCCGGTTATCCCCAAAGTTTTCGTGAGAACTATAACCAACTGGGTTTCTATTAAATTTTTCCCGATCTTCAAAATATGGCCTATAACCGAGCCGTTTTCTTACCGGACGCCATACCGCTCCTCGCACCGCTCCAACTAAACCTCCTCTAGGGCCTGGTTGTTCCATAGCAGACGCGCAATTTTTTGCCGTTTCTCATGTCATGATTAAATTTTCTGCCTTTTCAATATTTAGTTCTGTTTCGTTTAAAAGACATAGCCTAAGTCGCTCGTCTTTTATACCTCCCAAGATTCTATCCGAAAAAGTTCGTTTTTATCTTCTCTCAATTTGCAGAATTCTGCCTCCGTTAGTGAAACAATAGTTTCAATTGCGAAAATACATGTTGGTCTCTAAGGGTGATCAGGTAAGCTTTCCTTATGTCATCGGTTATACCATTAACGATAGAAAAGTATCCCAAACGCTCGCCAAGTTCTGTCGAGAGTAAAAAAAAACAAAATTAATATACATTTTTTTTGCAATCGATTGAGTTTTTCGTCATAAAACAAAATTATTTCTATTAGTTTCTTCGTTTATTCCGTTTAACAATAGTCAACAATAATCGGTGCCTATTAAAATCTGCTTTGTTAAACTTCAATTAAATTGAAAAAAAAATCTTCATTTTATTACACCACTCTAATAATAATGTTCAAGAAAATGAAACACAAAAACATATCTGTTTGCTTGTCTACAACAAGAAAATGGCTTCAAGTATTCCACAAAATGATTGGAAAACTATTTCTTAAAAAAAAATGAGAGTTTACTATTGCTTTAAAAATATGTTATTCAGATGTTCATATTACATTTAAACGATTGCATATTGGAGTAAATAATTTTATCACAATTTTTTTTACAAATCGTTTTTTTTTAAACGGCTCAAACCATTTAGTTTTACGGAGTCGGGATAAACATAGCTTTTTCATATTGTTGTCTAATGAATCTTTTTTAAAAATCTGAAAAATCACACATACATAAGTGAGGACTTTTCGAACCCCAGGCAGTTTGAATTTTCTAAAAGATCCAGCCTGAAGCACAACTATAATGTTAAAAACACATTTCCAAATAACGCTTAAGCCTGAATTGAGTACCAAATTTTGTGCTCAACTTGGTACACATTTTTTTAGTAAATAGAAAAATGAAATGGTTTCATATACTTACACCGGAAACACAATGTTGAACTTAGACTCTAGAGCGTAAATAAATTGTAACTTTTTAATGCCCAAAGCTGCTACACATACACAAATATTTGTTTAGATCCGGAAAACTGCTGGAATTATACTTTTGTTTTTTTTTTAAGATTTTCAACAACATCAACTCTGAGAAACCCCCTAACAAGTCACCCGACATGCCGACGAGTCCTTTGAGTTAACACTGGAAGCACCAGAAATGTAATGTTTTCGCAGAAACATAACCTCACACTTGCCAGTTTGTGTTGTTGTTGTCGCCGTTTTCGGTTCCTAAAGTCAATCAAAGATTTATTTGTGACCCTTTGTCGGCAAGTTTAGAACCCGCGTGTCCTTTAGCTAGTGAACGCAAAAAAAATCTGAGCATCCTCCTACAACAGGCTTCAGGACGTTCGGTCGTTGCTGTTGTTGTTTCTGCATCGCTGCATTGATGGGTCTTCCTCTGACCGTATTGTATCAACACAAGACGATCCTCTAATAGAGCGATCGTCACATTGCTGGCACACAATAAAAATAAATAAATGTACACAAACTACCAGGATACACATCGGACACAAAGGATGGCGGCCAGGCTTTTTGGTCAAACGGCAGGTCGAGCGGCGATTTTTGAAACATAGATGTCGAAGTCCCTGAGTCAGCATCCCTCGGTCTGGAGCAATACCAGAAAACAGAACAACAAAACATCATTACGAGGGCTGTCATCGCTAAAGGACATTTATCTTGTTGCGATTTCTTTTTTCCTTCCCGGCGACCCCGACTGGACCAGTTCGATTTGACTCCGTACGGATAATTTAAGGACCTCATCATCGTCTGTCCGTATAGCAGAGCAAGCATGGAAGGAACCCAGCAAACGGAAGGCGTGGTATCGGCTTGTTTGATCCAATTGTCCTGGCGGAATTCGGGTAACCAATTGTGCTCAGTACTGAAAATATCTTAGGAAAGCCAGAGGACTCGACGTACAAAGTGCGTTTTACTTGTTGCCATCATCCCCGGGACTAATGTAGGTTTTTTGTTTTTCGCGCGATTGTCGGCAAGTCGGGTCCGTTTCATCCCTCGGAGACTAAAGCAAAAAAAAACTAGCTTGGAAAACCTACAAGAAGACTGATAAAAAACAACAAATCGATCCCGACATTCTTTAGATTAATATGTCAAAATACACCCAGGAGGGTTGAGCAAAAAAAAACGGAATGGTCACTTGAGCACGTTGACTTCGGAGGTGTCCTTTTCCCAAACTTTTAGCTTAAGGCTTTAAGAGGAATTCACTGCGTGATCAGTTTGTAGTTGGTCCTCTGGGATCGTTGTGGAATTGCCTTTTTGTTTAGAAAGTAGATGTGTCACACATCCGAGAAAGCGTCTTGGTAGGTGGTTGGCAGGACTCTGGAGTCAAGTGTTGTGCTTCCACATTTTTTAGAGGTTCGTTTTATATACTTGGAATTGCTTTTGTCTCAAGTGTATTTCGGTAGCAAAGTTACTGCATTTCGTTGGAATGATGACATATTTTAATTTTTGGCTAACGAAAACACACGGAAAACAAAGGATTCTCTTTCTCAAGCACAGAAAATGGTTTACATTTTTTATTTAATTTTCGAAGGTCAATATATGTTTTAATTTTTTTACCAACTTTGAAAATGGTAAAAAACATCCAAAACATACATTTGATGTTCTTTTCGAACTTTTATTAAAAAATTTAAACAAACATGTCCTTTTCGGTTTTGACAACAAGTTCAAAAACCAGATATAAATAGTTTCAAAATTGATTAACTTGTTACTTAAAATAAATTTTTGCTATCGTTTTATGAAAAAATATGGAAAACCATAAAAACACATTTTAAGTCTAAATTTTTTGTTAGAATTATGCTATAGTGCCCTGATGAAAGATAAGGAATTCAACTTAAAACTTTCTAAAAATCTTTTTTGACTGTATTTATTCAGTGCCATTTAAAGACAATTCTGTAAATTTTGTCAATTTTGTCATTCGTGTTAATTTTGTCAATTTGGTCAATTTTGTCAATTTTGTCAATTTTGTCAATTTTGTCAATTTTGTCAATTTTGTCAATTTTGTCAATTTTGTCAATTTTGTCAATTTTGTCAATTTTGTCAATTTTGTCAATTTTGTCAATTTTGTCAATTTTGTCAATTTTGTCAATTTTGTCAATTTTGTCAATTTTGTCAATTTTGTCAATTCTGTCAATTCTGTCAATTTTGTCAATTTTGTCAATTTTGTCAATTTTGTCAATTTTGTCAATTGTGTCAATTTGTCAATTTTGTCAATTTTGTCAATTTTGTCAATTTTGTTAATTTTGTCAATTTTGTCAATTTTGTCAATTTTGTCAATTTTGTCAATTTTGTCAATTTTGTCAATTTTGTCAATTTAGCCAATTTTGTCAATTTTGTCAATTTAGTCAATTTTGTCAATTTTGTCAATTTTGTCAATTTTGTCAATTTTGTCAATTTTGTCAATTTTGTCAATTTTGTCAATTTTGTCAATTTTGTCAATTTTGTCAATTTTGTCAATTTTGTCAATTTTGTCAATTTTGTCAATTTTGTCAATTTTGTCAATTTTGTCAATTTTGTCAATTTTGTCAATTTTGTCAATTTTGTCAATTTTGTCAATTTTGTCAATTTTGTCAATTTTGTCAATTTTGTCAATTTTGTCAATTTTGTCAATTTTGTCAATTTTGTCAATTTTGTCATTAGTATCAATTTTGTCAATTGGGTCAATTTTGTCAATTTTGTCAATTTTGTCAATTTTGTCAATTTTGTCAATTTTGTCAATTTTGTCAATTTTGTCAATTTTGTCAATTTTGTCAATTTTGTCAATTTTGTCAATTTTGTCAATTTTGTCAATTTTGTCAATTTTGTCAATTTTGTCAATTTTGTCAATTTTGTCAATTTTGTCAATTTTGTCAATTTTGTCAATTTCGTCAATTTTGTCAATTTTGTCAGTTTTGTCATTTTTGTCAATTTTGTCAATTTTGTCAATTTTGTCAATTTTGTCAATTTTGTCAATTTTGTCAATTTTGTCAATTTTGTCAATTTTGTCAATTTTGTCAGTTTTGTCAATTTTGTCAATTTTGTCAATTTTGTCAATTTTGTCAATTTTGTCAATTTTGTCAATTTTGTCAATTTTGTCAATTTTGTCAATTTTGTCAATTTTGTCAATTTTGTCAATTTTGTCAATTTTGTCAATTTTGTCAATTTTGTCAATTTTGTCAATTTTGTCAATTTTGTCAATTTTGTCAATTTTGTCAATTTTGTCAATTTTGTCAATTTTGTCAATTTTGTCAATTTTGTCAATTTTGTCAATTTTGTCAATTTTGTCAATTTTGTCAATTTTGTCAATTTTGTCAATTTTGTCAATTTTGTCAATTTTGACAATTTTGTCAATTCTGTCAATTTTGTCAATTTTGTCAATTTTGTCATTCGTATCAATTTTGTCAATTGTGTCAATTTTGTCAATTTTGTCAATTTTGTCAATTTTGTCAATTTTGTCAATTTTGTCAATTTTGTCAATTTTATTAATTTTGTCCTTTTTGTCAATTTTGTCAATTTCGTCAATTTTGTCAATTTTGTCAGTTTTGTCAATTTTGTCAATTTTGTCAATTTTGTCAATTTTGTCAATTTTGTCAATTTTGTCAATTTTGTCAATTTTGTCAATTTTGTCAATTTTGTCAATTTTGTCAATTTTGTCAATTTTGTCAATTTTGTCAATTTTGTCAATTTTGTCAATTTTGTCAATTTTGTCAATTTTGTCAATTTTGTCAATTTTGTCAATTTTGTCAATTTTGTCAATTTTGTCAATTTTGTCAATTTTGTCAATTTTGTCAATTTTGTCAATTTTGTCAATTTTGTCAATTTTGTCAATTTTGTCAATTTTGTCAATTTTGTCAATTTTGTCAATTTTGTCAATTTTGTCAATTTTGTCAATTTTGTCAATTTTGTCAATTTTGTCAATTTTGTCAATTTTGTCAATTTTGTCAATTTTGTCAATTTTGTCAATTTTGTCAATTTTGTCAATTTTGTCAATTTTGTCAATTTTGTCAGTTTTGTCAATTTTGTCATTTTTGTCATTTTTGTCAATTTTGTCATTTTTGTCAATTTTGTCAATTTTGTCAATTTTGTCAATTTTGTCAATTTTGTCAATTTTGTCAATTTTGTCAATTTTGTCAATTTTGTCAATTTTGTCAATTTTGTCAATTTTGTCAATTTTGTCAATTTTGTCAATTTTGTCAATTTTGTCAATTTTGTCAATTTTGTCAATTTTGTCAATTTTGTCAATTTTGTCAATTTTGTCAATTTTGTCAATTTTGTCAATTTTGTCAATTTTGTCAATTTTGTCAATTTTGTCAATTTTGTCAATTTTGTCAATTTTGTCAATTTTGTAAATTTTGTCAATTTTGTCAATTTTGTCAATTTTGTCAATTTGTTCTTTTTGTTTAAAAATTTCTTTGAGATATAAGTAAGCAGACAAAATCTGCCAAAATTGAATGTTTCATTTCATTATTCTCTTAAAATATAAAGCTGATGTTAGATACCTCAAACAACGCTTATCAATCCGCCATAATGAATTCAATAATTGTCACTTAGATGCATAGCAAATCTCTATGATCTTTCGTTTCAAATCCTTGAACTGTGCCAGCCCTGAAGCTACCGTAGCATCGAGGTCCTGCTGATGGACCATCTTTCGCAAAGCTCTTTGGACCTCCGGGAGAGATGACAGAATGGCACCGTTTTCTCCATTATGTCCTTTTTTCCGAAAAAGATTCGACCATCACTGTTCCACGCGTTAGTTCCGCTTGATTTTGGTTTTTTTTCTTCTCATACACCACGAGCACTCCCTAGTACCTATAGTTGTTCAAAGGATGTTCCAAACTTTGGTTTCCCATCAGTCTGGTTTTGGAAAAAGGGACTAAACTACCAAACAAATCAATTAACTGCAGCCCGATTCCGACAGATCGTATAAATCCGCACCGCAATCATCTGGCCATCCAAAGTCAGACAGCAATATGGATTCCGCATCGGAATATGGATCCCTTCCTCCGAGGTTGTGTTCGAATGCGTGAAAAACCCTCAATTCGATACAAATATTTAACATCAAAAGAGACGGCCATAAGTTTTCTCGTCCTTCCTGCGTCCTGGAAGTCAATTCCCTATGATTTGAGCCTTTGTCGATGATGAAGAAATCAATTGCAATTGAGGATTAAAAGAAAACCGACCTGGGATTTTTTCTTCCCTCCTTTCGATACGGTGATTATTGACGAGAGTTTTTGACTTATTTTATTAAAACATTTCAATTTATTTGAAAATATTTTATCACTTCATGTCGGTATTTTTTGAGGGATCGTAAAACTGGGTTAGGTGCTGACTGTTAGGATGCACTGGTAGGAGTCAACGCAAATTCCTCAATTTGAACTCAAATACAAATAAGAATAGGTACATAATAGTCAACGAAAATATTTTTTTTTTAATTTTAATGAGTGCTTGTTTGTGAAATTAAAACCTTTGCGAGACACCACATTCAATGATTAAGCTGAAATTCCATAATCCTACAGGATCTTTCTTAACCGTTCAATATTGTGTGAATCTGGTGAACATTTTTCTTTCAAATGTCAAATTTTAGCTTGTTTGTCAAAGAACATTTTATTTTAATAAAAATAATCACCATTGAAAAATGAATGAACTAACTGTTATTATTGCAATCGAACTTATTTTTAAATATCTTTGTATACTGAATCAACTTTTCCGAAGTTATGTTATAGTATACAAGTTTTAATCTTTGATATAAAGGAGACACTGTGTTGAATAATGATTTGTGCTAAATATATACACATTTTTTTTATAGATGTTTTAACATCTTTATGTAATGCGCGATTTATACCTATCAACGATGCAGTTGGCGGACAGTCATTGAAAAACTTATTCGGTACAACTGTGATAGATGCCCACTCTTGGGCTCGAACTCACGGACATCGGCTCAGGAAGCAACTTACTGACTAACTGAGCTATATAACAATCCCGTTTGTGTTTAACTTTGTGTTTTCTTAAATTACCCTATTTTGGGTTGTTGTGACTTGATTCCCTAGCCATGTCTAGGAGCCGGACGCTTTTACAACGATGAAATGTTTTAGAAAAATACACCTAATGCCGCTAAGAAAAATATTTAAAAAATTTCACAATTAGTCGATTTTTGGAGAATAATATGAATTTAATATTGTTATATTTTTGAGTGATAATTAACTCTCATTTTTATTTTCAAGAATAAAATTAAAAATGTTGAAAGAACGTTACACAAAGGTCAACTGAGCCTAGAGTTCAAAGAGACATATTTTAATTTTAAATAACCGTCCATTTGGATTGATCTTTAAAGATTGATATTAAAAAAAAATTTTTTTTTTGCTATGGAAAAGAGACCGTCGCAAGTTTTGTATGGGAAATTTGAATTTATAAATTTTTGCACCTTCCACGGCTTTTTTGGTTGTTTTGACTGCTGAAAAAAGGAATCAAATTTTTAAAAAATTTACAAAATGATGATGACATAATTTCTCACATCTAAGAGTGGTTTATTTAAGTTTTCCATTTTCATTCAAAATTTCAATAAATGAACAAATTTTAACATTTTTCGATGCCGTAAAAAACTTTACCCAGTATTACGCATTTGCTCATTGATATCACCTACAAACTTTTTTCTGGTTCAATCATCCTGTTCCAACACTGTTGTTTTTTTTTGTTTCGATTATAGTCGTTTTACCATCTTTATGGCATTCGCGACTTTATCAACGTTACAGTTGGCGGATCGTTATTGATAAACTTATCCGGTACAACTGTGTTCGATGTTTGCTCTAGGGCTCGAACTCGTGGACATCGGCTCAGGAGACAACAGACTTGCCAACTGAGCTATATCGCAAGCCCAACACTGTTGGTGTAAACATATTTTTCGAGCAATCACCCATTTTTTTTTAAATATTTTTTTTTTATAATTCAGTTACCTGTCTGGGTAACATGAAACAAAATGCAAATCGAAGAATCACCTTGTAAATTTCATTTCCATGTGCTGGAATATGATTGTTTTGCATCATGCGTTTGTCAACATTGAAATTTCATCCATCCAAACATTTATTTTTATGATTTCAGCTGGTAGAATTTTTTGTAGCATTTTTTTCCCCTAAATGTATGCAGTATCCTTATGTTCAGAAAAAATGTAAAAAATAGTTACAACAGATCCGAAAATTACTGCAACTGGTGTTTTTATGCGTAATGATTTTTATGATATCATAAATTTATCAAAAACTTTAAATTTATTTTCGTAGGTGATGGAAAGAATAAGAGAAACATGAGGTATCATAGAACGAAAGAACATAAGCCGTAAATGTCATGAAATTTTCGAAAAAGGTTTTCGTTCTTTTATACCTCATGTTTCTCTAATTCTTTCCATCACCTACGAAAATGTGATTATTTTCAGGTACAAAGATGTACCAAGCGATTTCATAAATTTATATTCGTTTTCATTAGATTTTTCATTAAACATTAAGTTTGTTGCAAGTTACCCCTTTTTCTAAGTATAGAGAAAATCGCAAATCTGTTGAAAATTAAAATCAACTAAAGAAAACAATCATTTTTCTGACTACGTCAATTTGATGTCCCACTTACCTTAAAACATTTGATGCATAAAGGGTATGATTATCTGTGGACGTGGATTTTTTTGGAAGCCATAGAATTTGAAATGTGTTACATGTTGCCTCAGTTGACCGTATTTTTTATTTAAGCGTTTTTTATTGCTTATTTGATAGCTATTTTATTGTATCGTGAAAATAAAAAATCACAAAAAACTGCTTAACATGGTCAATGAGTTTATTGATTTATATAACCAGTGCCAAAACAGTTCATGAAATTATTAAAGCCATAGCAAGCAAAGAATGCCATTTTTGAACACTTTTCAATGGATTCAGATTTTTATTTTAAATTTTTAATTGGTTATAACTTTTTCATGAATTACTTAGCTTTTCCTCTTGTTAGCAAAAAATGAAGTTTAAGGATAGGAAAAACCAATAATATTAAAGACCAACTTCTTTTCAAGTGTATTTGAATTTTCTGGATGTATTTAAAGCTTAGTTCTTTTAGAAATGGGACACTTTCAATTGCTAATAGCTCGTTTACTAGTTATCGGATATTCAAAATTTTGACAGCATTTTGTTGCCTGTAAAAAGTACTATTCGACCTATTTTTTTTCAAAATTTAAAATTTACGCGTTTTGAGATATGTACGATGCAAGAGAAAAAGAAAAAAATAATTTTGCACAGTGTCCTTTAAAATTCGTCATTATCAAATTGTTAGCTAACAAAACCGTTGATTATTCAAAGAATTAGTGAGTTTTTGTTGTGGATAAGTATGCAAATACTGTCAATAATTTCCACAAAGTTCAAATCAAGTATTGGAGTGAAGCACATGATCGGCAACTACGGTTGAGGGTCATCAGGGAAGCCAAGTCTCATACCAGCATTTTTAATTTTCAATGAGCGAAAAACTAAGAGTAGATCGCTGAAATGTCCAAAACAATTTTCTCCGATAAGCTGAAGTGTTGCCTAGTGATGACTCATTGAAACCCAACCTCAAACAACCATTTTTTGCTAGTTCCAGAGCTCGTAAGCTGTAAAGCCGGTACCGAGGCTATGGGACAGATGATTTGTGATGAACGACTAAACTTAGGAAATACCCTATTTTAAACAAATTCTAGCGTTTGAATCCTATACCATGTCTGCTCGTTGCAAGATCCCGAGTATATTAAAGAATGTATTTGCTGGTTATTTTGTATAAAATTATAATGATTTGCCAAAATTCTGCTCCTGCGAAATAAAAAGACAAAAAAATTCAATACGAAACTTTGGTTTTCGCTGTTTTTAAAAGCCTAAAAAGAGAAATCTTGTATGTACCATCCGCAACCTACGATTTATACTAACCGATTTCACTTCAAGTTCAATCTTATGATGGTTTTACTTCGTTATTGTCAGATTTTGCCAAGAAAAATTTCATTGAAAACCTTCAAAAGTGTGGTCAAAAATAATCAAATTTGTTCATTTCGAAACAACTTTATCCACTAAAATGCTTTCAGTTTCTTTTAAAAGAGAAGTATTGGACCGAGAAGTATCAAAAACTGAAGAAGGAGGGTGAAGCCACCTAAAATATAGATTTGACGAAGTATAAGTTGGAAAAACTGATCAATACCATGACTGAAAAAAGTGTGCGCCGGCCAATGGGAGATACCAAGAATAAAATAGAAATTTCTCTAACAAAAAACGATAAATAATTTTTTTAAATTTTTTTCATGAAATCTCATAACATTACCTTCATTTTCTTCATAGAAAGTATTTCGATCAAACGAATGGATTTTGAGATACACGCATTCGTAACTGTCCCATTTCTAAAAGAACTAAGCTTTATATACAAATTTTATTTTCTCTAATACAAATTTCCATACAAAATTTAATCGCTTTGCGCTGATTCAGGGATCAACCAAATCATCTCAAATTTTACACTGACGATTGGTGGTGACCCAAAAGGCTTCGATAAATCATATTGGAGCACAAAGTCGATTTTTGCAGCGGTCTAATGGAAGAGAGATGGCTGAGATAGAAAACCATTTATCCATTGATTTAGCTTAAATTTGGACAAATAATAGGTCTCCTGTTTAAAGAATTTAGTCTCCTTAAACCTTAAAAACAAAAGTTTCTCGAAATTCAAATTTAGCCAAAAATAACAACAATACCAATTATACACAATAAGAAATATATTTTTAAATTTTTTTCGTACTAATGTTTATCACCCAAAATCTTAAAATAATAAATTTTACTGATAAAACAGATCGAAGTTTTCAGAACAACTCAGAATGAATGTTTCAAATCAATGCTATTTCCGGTAAGTCATTGAAAAATAATTCAAAATGAAGTTGCTTATTCTAAACTAGAAATTAGTTTGAAGATAAATTCTAAGCAGTGTATTTTCCATATTTGAAATCAAAGCTTCGGACATAAATTAATTAAATATAAATTAAATATATGTCAGATCAGGTTAAAATTAACCACGATTAAAAATTGTTAGAAAAATGATAATGATTGTATTATTTATCATCTTATTTTACATTTCTTTTCTTCAGTCCCAATTGAAGGATGGATTAAAAAAAATCAAAATGTGAATTCTCGATTAAGAAAAATAAATCAATTTTGAACTAAGAATAATTTAAAATATATATGATCATTGATTTTTATTTGATAATAAGAAGACAATATTTAATTTTATTTCACAAGTGTCGATGATCAAACTCACACATAAAACCTTTTTCTAAATTGAAATTCTTCCAGTTATTAAAAAAGGCTTAAAAAGTTTTAAAGTTCAAAATAATACCATTATACACGAAAAAAACAATATGTTCAATAACACTGGCAAATAATATTAACTGATAAAATCATAATAAAAAAAATCAAAGTTTTGTTGTAAAAATTGAAATCACAAAGATAATACAAATAAAGTTAACATTGCGCACTAAATTTAACTTCAAAGTTGCTACTTCGAATCATTTTTCGAATTTTTGATGTAAAATCATAATCGATTAAAATACATGGTAACATATAATGAAAATTAATACAACGTTTCTAAATTTTCAACCTAAGGTTTTGATGTTTAAAATTTCAAGCACTGAATATTTGTCACTTCCAATTGAAATATTTTATCCTGGAAAGGACAGAAGGTCGAAACTAAGTTTTTTCTGATTACAAATTTAGTTTCAAAGGCTTATTTTTGATGGCTTATGTGAGGATAGACTGAGTCGATTTGGTTCAATTTTGAATTTCTCAAACCCTGGGGTCTAAAAAGCTTCGCCTTGGTTCAAAACTCACCCATGATTTATTGTAGAATTTTTAAGTAACGTTTACATGAGTAAATTTGAACTTTTAGGTTTGTATGGGAAAATTGAATATTTTGTACTGCAAAATCAACATCGTTTTTGTTTCTTCTGTGGAACCAAGCCAGCTGACAGTTTTTGTGCCAATTTATAAAATTCCTAAGGAAAATTTTCCGCTGAACAACTTTGTCGAAGACCGTAACTTCGTATCTTATTATGAAAAAAGTTATTAGGTGTTGAATGGTGATATGTCTTTTCGCATTGATAAACAATAAACTTAATTGACATCCCTGCAGGGCCTCTAGCGAGGTATTGCATGACTACTTTTCTTGCAATACATCGCGAGGCTCCAGCAGTGGTGTCAATTGAATTTGTTGTTTATCAATGCGAAAAGACATACCTCTGTTAAAAAGCTAATAACTATTTTGCCTAATAAAATACGAAGTTACGGTCTACGGCAAAATTGTTCATCGGAAAATTTCCCTTAAGAATTTTATAAATTGGCACAAAAACTGTCAGATGGCTCGATTCCACAGAAGAAAAAAAACGATGTTGATTTTTCAGTACAAAATATTCACTTTTCCCACACAAACCCAAAAGTTCAAATTTACTCATGTAAACGGTACTTAAAAATTCTACAAAAAATCATGAATGAGTTTTGGACCAAGACGAAGCTTTTTAGACCCCAGGGTTTGAGCAATTCAAAAATGACCCCAAATCGACTCAGTCTAATGTGAGGATTATGTTTTCAGAACACAAAAATTCAGAATTATAAAAAACAAACCAAATATTTCATGAAATTTGAAAAGTTTGACTTGAAAATTTAATTTTTTTTTAAATTTAAACAAAATATGAAAATGAAATAGATAAGTTTTTTACATTTTATATGGATTTTTTTTTTTCGTCAAACCATTTTGAAAACTTATCAATAAAATTTTATTGTTAACTCAAGGGAAATGCATTTTGGTGCCTAAGATTGAATGATTGATTTGGAAAAGTTAAGCGTTCTGAACTCCAATTTTTTTATCAAATTTTGTCTATTACATTGCGTTCTGAGATTATAAACTTTAAAATGTATCAGTCTTATGTGATATCAATAATTGATAACTGATGAAATAACAAATCTACGTTAAAGAAAATCTGATTCTGAATTTGTTTATTATTTATTTAATTCAATTAAGGAACAATTTTTTAAAAATGATAATGTATGATCTTAAAAAGTTAGATTCTACATTTATTTTTAAATTTAAAAAGGATATCTTAACAATTATTTCTGACATTACTGAATTAAGTTTTCGATAAAATTTAAATCATTTAACAAAATTTGTTCAAATTGCAAAGCTATTCATTTTTGCTTTCAAAATATCTCAAATTCAATTATTTTAAAACGTCATTAAAAATGGGGAAAAGTAGTAGAGAGTGGGGTAACGTGGGCCACTCTGAATTTCTCAGATATATGTTGAGAACCCAGTATCCAGAAGGTGGTGAAGGCTGGCCGGATACGCTGGGCGGGACATGTTGCGAGAATGCCGGATGACTGTCCTGCAAAACAGGTGTTCGCCACGAATCCGGTAGGAACAAGACGAGCAGGGGCGCAACGAGCAAGGTGGTTAGACTAAGTGGAGCGTGATCTGGCGAACGTGGGGTGCCCGAGAAATTGGAGAACGGTTGCCAAGGACCGAGTGAATTTTAGGAATTATGTTCGTCAAGTTATGTCGTAAGACGGAATACTATGTAAATAAAATAAAAATATGTTGAGAAAAAATATAAATTAAACGGTCATCGTCGTCGCTTTGCGCAAGCATATTTCTCTATATGTTGTTGACTCAAATTCGCATCATATGCTTCTTCTATTTATCAAGCTTCGAAAAGTTAAAAAACATTACTTACATAATTAAACAAGCACCCGCTAGTTGCATCGATGAGGAACCTAAAGTTCATAACAAAAATATGCTCATACGCTTTTGTTATTTGTTTATTTGTTTATTTGTTTATTATCTTGATATCATCTGACAAAGTTGGGTGTCTGAATGAATAAAACTTAAATCTAGGTTTACGTCTAGGTTTACGTCTAGTTATGTTCTTTAACGTGGAAAAGGAACTTTTGATGAAACATCAATAAGTCACTCAAACGCAACCAATTTGCAAATCATAGCTTGAGGGGGAATCGTGGGCCACACATCATGGTCCACCTATATATTTATGTGTTTATACACATTCAGAACTTAAAATATGTTTTTTCCTATCTGTAAAGTTTTCTTATGCCAAATGAAGAGTTATGAAAAATATGTTGTCCATCCTATAAGGAATTTTGCCAACTCTCTTTTTTATTTCATCATCTGAAATTGCTTTAAAATAACGAAATGAATTATGGAATTACAGTTTTCGATAAATTCATAGACTTTGCATGTAATTTGGTCATTTTGGACATTGTGGCCCACGATTCCTCAACATTTTTCTGTTACTTTAATTTGTCGGCCTTAGCGGTGAAAAGTGATGTCCTTTTTAGTAGGGACATCTAAAGCTTATGAAATTTTATAGATGGATAGAAGGTTAGATGAAAATGAAAGATGTTGAAAATGAGCGGGTAGAATTTATTTAGAAGCATATCATCACATATCAAATTTTTGTTCCTCACGGGCCTACTTCTATGAAGCAGTAGATACAGATAGAGTTGCATCTACCACCACACATTAGTAGGCCAAGCGCTAAGGCCGACAAATTAAAGTAACATACAAACATTACGGTGGTTAATCTCTTCATTAAAATCAACATTTTTCAAAATCCAAGAAATAATTCATTTTTTTAACAGTCAGAACTTGGGGAAAATAATTTAGTAAAAATTTAAAAAAATTTCCTAATGTTTCCTTAAAAATGTAGGAAATCAATCCATTTTTTTCATTTTATCTTTAAAATGAAGAAGCAATGGAATAAAGAAAAGAAGTGGCCCATGATTCCCCACTCTCCCATTAATAAAAAGAAAACCTTGAACTTAAAATAAAACGTGAAATCTTGGGGAAAGTTGAAAATTGATTCAAAACCTTATTTCAAAAGGTTATGGTTTTGTTTTGATGTTTTGTCAAAAAAAAATACAGAAATTTCTGAAATGATTTCAAATTTTTTCAAGAGTTATTTAAAAATCAAAAGCAGATAAAAAAAATGTCATACTAAGATCCAGGGCCAGCTTTTAAATTCTTTGCACCTCGAAGAATGCAAATTTTATGGACTTGTGTAATTTATCAAAACATTTTTGTTGAGCATTTAGAAGAACAAGAATCAAAAAATAAAATTGAGACTGAAATTGATTTCTTGAAATATTTCATATCGGCACGATTTTCTGTAAATCAAAAAGTTATAAAATACTAGGTTACTAGGATTTTGATTTTGTTTTGCTAGTTCTGATGATTAGTATTCGATGAATTAATTTTTAAGTTAAAATAGTTGGTTCAAAACTCTGAATAAAACTCATTCTTAAGACGAGGTAGAATTTTTGTATGTTTAGATTTGATTTCAAAACAAAAGGTTGATTGAATAACAAATCCAAATTTTCAATAAAATTTCGTTTCAATTTGTGAATGGCATATATCTATTTAGTGTCATAAAAGGAAATTTTCTCAAGCCTAGAGTGATTTGAGACGGAGGCGTTTTTTATCAAAACTTATTTAACACCTATAAAATTATTTTATCGGCTAAGTCGGTGAAATGTCAGATTCATTATTTATAGTTTTCAAATTTATGGGAGGATTATTCCACAGTCTTTCTGTCGCTTTTTTATTGTATGAAGAAAACTACTGTAATCAATATTGTTAATAAATTTCGTTCCATGTCAAGGTTCATCTACACTTCACGTGAAAATGAACGTGAAAAAAATTGTTTCGTCAATAACTAAACAACGCAATGAAACTAGGTGTTGTAACATAAATAGTGGAATCGATGGGAAAAGGTTTTTTTTTTTTTTTCATTAAAATCTTTATTTACCTAATTTGAAATAACAATGTTAAAAAATATAAATACATAGTTCCATATCCATCTTTTTATCTTCTTTCATGTTCAATATAATTTTTTTCGATAAAAGCATTTCTTTAAAAAAAAAAACTGCAAGGTCACTTTATACATTGATTCAAATTATTTGCTTGATGAGCGACTGATTTCGGCCGGTTTCTGTTTTGGTACTGTTGATATAATTTCCAGAGTCCCTTTTTTGGCCTTGCGAGTACGCCGTGAACTTTCCTGCGTGAATCCATCTTCGTCTGTAGCGTCAGTGGAAGTTTCCAGCGCTGGAGATCGATTCCGTTTACTGGCACTTTGCTGGTTTCTGGGTTCTTCAATCATCATTCGTTCCTGTTCAGCAAAACCCTTGAGAACTTTTGCGAAATTGCTATCCCTTTTTTCCTTTGTAGTTTGTGGTGAGCTGGTCGTGGGCATCTGAACGATTCCTGAACAACTTATATCAGCAAGCTGCTCAACACAACTAGCAGAGCTAGCTGAGAGAGCTTGTTGCATTTTATCGTGCTTATCTGTGCTTCCATCTTGTTTTTGCGGGCAGTTGGCCTTGAGGTGACCTTCTTGCTTGCATAAAAAACATCTTTTCTTTAAACCGTCATAATAAACTCTTCCTTTTCTATTAAGAAAGAAGAGAAAGCCTGGAATTTCCTTTTTCACTTCCATATGTACACCTCTTACACCAGTGAACAAGTCTAAACCTAACTCTAAAGGAAATTTTTCTCTGGTCATTCTTTTCACTGTACCATATTTGCACAACACATCAGCGATATTTCCATCTGTTATTTCGGGAGGCAAATCAAAAATTCTTATATATGTTGTTAAACATCCTGCCACTGCAACTGTCACATTTACGATGTTTCCATTAGAATATACAAATTCCAACTGTTCTGCATTTTGGGTTACTGCATCTTTCAAGGCTTCGTTAGTCTTAAACTTGATAAATAAAGATCTTTCCTCCGATATTTTGTAACACGATTCCATCATTGATTCATCCGCATCCAAACTCTTCACAAATCTAACCGTTTCCACCAGCGATGGGCTGGGAGTACCATCTGGAAACCTGATAGCTAGAGTATTTTTTACAAGATCGTCGGCCATTACTACACGTGGTTATCAAACGATATATATCACTGCGTTTGAGGTTATCTTATTTATAGCTCTGTTCCCAAAATAGGTCTGTCTCCAACGAAATCTGATCGTCAACTAAGGTTGACAGAGGAAATCCCAACCGGACTAGTTCCTTAAAACATGATAGATTTTTTTTATTCTGATTCCCCGTCATGATGAAATTTACGCGTTGAAATCCAAGTAAATCGAAATAAAATCAATTTTAGAAGATTTTAAGGAACAAGCCCGGCTAAAATTTCATCTTTCAACTATTCCACATAGACTCCAATTAGTTAAAAAACCTAGTTTTTTCACGTTGTTTAGCTATTGAAGAAATGAGAATTATCATGTTAAATTTCACTGAACTGTAAACCCAGCTTTAATTTGAACTATTGTCATGAACGTGGTTTAAGTTCTGCTTAAATTGAACAAACAATGAGGAATTTTCACAGGAAGTCAGAAACATTGCTTCTTCGAAAGCAGTTTTATTCTGAGGTTTTCATGGATAATAAGTTGAATTTTAAGGGGGTTTCCCAAGAAATGCAAATCTTTCGAAAAACAACTCGGCACAAAATTCTGAAGAAAAATTTGCAAGCCTAATTCCGTATCCATACGGTAGCGAAATTGGCAGTAAAGTTGATAATTTAGCGTTAAATACTGAAAATATTTATGGAAATTCCTCCCCCTTGTTTGCGCGTTGACTTTCTTGTGCTTTGGCTCTGGGGTAGAGTAGGGTTTTGGTTATTTTTGCTTCTTGTCAGAGCCATAAAAGTTGTTTTCAACTTCGTTAATCCCGAGTTCGCCTCCCACTAAAACCGAGTCAGTTGTCTCAGAACCCAAAGGGCCCAGGAAAGATCCCTTCCTTAATGGAAGGAATTTTTAAACACCGATATATTGTCAATTTGCTTTGGTTTTGATGCTCCTAGAAGCTGCTTAACCCTTTCGTCGTACTGATTAACCCTTTCTGCATCAGTCATCAATAAAATAATTTCCCCAGAATCCTTTCATCCCTCAATAGTCTCAACCCAGAGAAAAAGTATCCTGATGAGAGTGAAAATATTTGATTTTTATTGAACTTCGTCAGGCATTTAGTCCTAATTTTTTCCATCTCACCCACACCGGTCGTCGAGTAAATACAGCCGATGACGCTATCCCTTACCACAAGGATCGGGGGCGGACAAATGCCATTCGAGACGCTCAACTCTTCATCTTTCAAGCCATAAAAGGGTAACGAAAGGGTTAACGAAGCAATCTCCTAAGGAGCAAGAACCTTTGAACCGATCCGGACGAAAGGGTTAAGCGTAGGCCTCAACCCTTTCGACCCGACCTGTTCCCCAGACCGTTTAATACTTTTATGACACCTTCAATTTTGAGCGAAAACAAGCATCATGAGGTCATGAGATTTTTGGTTACAGATATGAATGTTTTCGTCATCTACTTTGGCAGGGTTTTTATTGAACGCCCCATGAAAAGAAAAGCCCTGACGTGAATGAATGCTTTGGGACTTGATTGAGGTTACCTGAATGTATCCAGATCATGAAGTGCAATTCAGCAACATAACTGCGTTCAATATTTGTCTCATCAATAAAACCCTCCATAAACAATGACGCAACGTGTTTAGTTAAAAACGAAATATTTATTTTCATATTTTCCGTTATTTGTTGTATTTAGGTACCGTTACCACAACCAAACGGGATATTTGAGAAACCGAACGAAAAGCCAACACACGAGTATTGATTTTTGACTATCCGTGAAGGTTTCGAAAACGGTAAATATTTGGGAAATATTGACATCGATAAACTATCGAAGCATAAAATATCATAAGAGTAGGGGAGAATGAGGATACTTGATCCCTGGGGATACTTGATTCCTTAGCTATATCTCGAAACTGGAATGTCTTACAAAGATCAAATGTTCTAGAAAAATGTGCCAAAATGAGCAAAATAACAATGCTTGTAGTTTAAAAAATTTTAACAAAATAATTGTTTGAGTTATTGAATTTTGTTTGAAAAATTTCACAAAATGTAACTTGAAGATATTTTATCATCACTTTAAAATGTTCCTTACATGGTAAAATTATGAAAAACATATTTGTTCCAATGTATCAATCGTTCGAGCATAAAATCAACTTCATAATGCCATATTTTCAAAGCAATGGAAAACTTTCAATTTTTATCAGAAAAAGTTTTCTAAAATGTCGATTATAGGTACAATTGATCCCCTAGAGTTGAGTACAATTGATCCCCCTTCCAAACGGCATATTCTTCTTCTGAATTGATTGTTATGATTGCTGATTACGAAATTACTAACATTTATCCAAAAACTAATATTTATCAAACAATTGTCTGAAGTAAAGAGCAAAAATAATTAATTTTCTCTTAATTATAAAAAAAAGCGCCTTTAAGTATGCAATGCTATTAAGGATTCTATGACAAAGTTATAGAATTTTCTTCTTATGTCTGCTATAAATTGTGAAATAAGAACAAACATGACCAAAATAGTCAATTAACATTCTATCTTGGGGTTTTGTTTGATTTTTATTCAAGGATTAGGGCTTCCTGAATAAAAGATCAAGTCTCTTCCAACAGGGGATCAAGTCTCCCCTAACTTCAGAAAAATCGCAATTTTTTTACTCCCACGAAAATGCTTCTAGTTCATCAACGGGTTCAATTATCGTTCTAATTTTTGGAGCATAGAAACTTGAAGTTACAAGCTGTCAAAAAATGTCAAAGACTGCGAGCTGCTAATTTTTTCCAAAAAGATATGGGGAAAATGAGAAAAGGGGATCAAGTATCCCCACTCTCCCCTATAGAACGCTCGTTGTACCTGCAAATTTATAACAATTTACCAAAAGTTTGATTTTTTTGGAGGTGAGATTTAGTAACCGATCGTTATAAAAGGTGTCCACGATGAAATTGCCACACACAAAATTGATTCGCAAAGTTCGAGATTTTATCCGATTGCCGTCAAATTTGCAAAAAAAATGTTGATAAAAGGAAAACTGTCATAATTTGTTGATCTGGTAGTTTGAAATTGTCACTTGCAAAGATCTTAAATGAATTTCTTGTTATCAATATTATTTTACAAATGAAAATTATACACACGTTTAGGAGTGTTAGACCAAACAAAAAGTATAGATTTGAGATAAGTTTAAGTTAATTATGGCTATGAACTATGAACTAAATTTTTCATTGGAGTAATTTACTGAATAGTGATTTGGAAACTACGTAAAATTATTTTCAATTTGGAAACACAATCCTCGTTCAAAACTCTGGTATTGATTTTTCATATCTCAATAAAAAAAAATCAACACTCTAAATATAAATTTTGTTGAAAATAAAATTATCAAAATCTAATACTTAAGTATCGTCAAACGGGGCATCTTGCAAAAGCAGGGCTATTTGCAACATTTGTATACCACAACACTCATTCAATTTTTATTTCAATATACTGTAATAATGTTATCATTGAATGATAACAAATTGATGATGACATAGTTTTAAACATCCTGAAAGAGTTTTTTAAAGTTTCTGATTCTCATAAAAAATTAAAAAAAAAAAACGAGCAATAAATGTACAAATTTTTGCAATTTTCGATGCCGTAAAAAACTTTACCCAGTATGACGGATTGGCTTAATGATATCGCCAACAAACTTTATATTGCTTTCATTATCCTTTACCAACACTGTTGGAGTAAAAATATTTTTTGGACAATCACCGATTATTTTTCAAATAAATATTTTTATAATTCACTTATTAGTCTGGGGCAAAAGGCAACAAAATTAAAATTAAAACTGAACCTCATAAATCTCGTTTTTATATGCTGGGATATTATTATTTTGCATTATGTGTTTGTTTACATTAAAATTTCATCCATCCTAAGATTTATTTTTATGATTTAAGCTAATAGAAAATTTGTAGTATTTTTTTACACCTAAATGTATGCAGCAAATTTACACTTTTTCCTTAAAAACATTTTTGATAGAAAAATGTAAAATATAATTTGAACAAAACATAAAAGTATTGCAATTGGTGCTTTATGCGTTATGACATCACAAATGTATTAAAAACTTTAAATTTTCAAACGTTTTCATTTGGTTTTCCATTAAGTTTGTTGCAATTAAGAGTTTGTTGCAACTTACCCCTTTTTCTTAGTAGGGTGAAAATCGCATGTTTTTAAAAATAAAAAAAACTGGTAAAACCAATAATTTTTCTGACTACGTCAATTTGGTGTCCCATCAACCTTAAAACTTTTGATGTACAAGAGGAATGATTATCTGTGGTCATTAAGATTTTAGAAGCCATTAAAGTTGAAAAATGTTGCATGTTGCCCCAGTTGACGGTATGAAGCTTCTTAAACTTAATTTTAATTGATTTGCTCTTGAATTTAAGGTGATAATACAAAATTTCAATTGAAATTGAACTGAAACAAATGAAATAGCAACACATAAATTATAAAAAAGTGAAAAATCGTTTTTTCTCCATGTAGGTACCTATTCTTTATTCCAAACCTTGAAACCAGCGCTTTCAATATTTTCAAAATTAGCTCTTAAGTTTTTCGCACTTAGGTAAAATGTGAATTTTGTTGCCTTGTGTAAATTTTGTGGAAAACTTATTTTCAAAATCAATTATTTAAAATAAAAACTTTCGTAAGGCATAAGTCAATCTTCATATGTTGGATTTTATAAAGTAACATTAAAACATTGTTTTTGTTTTTTCATTATAGTTCAGCTGAGAAAATGGAGCTGATGGATATTTAGATGATTAAAAATCCTCCTCCATCCTCTAAGGACAGATCTAATGTTGCTTTCATTCCGTCATCCCATCTTGTTCCTCATAAATGTGAAAAGGTAAAATACCTTAAGGATTTTAAAAATTTACCGTGGAACATACATATTTTTTCGCATGTTTACTTTAAACTAAGCATACATATATAAAATTCAGACAGTCAATCCAATTGAATTGCGTTTTCAGAATGGCTTGCGTATTTCTTAAAAACAAGAGCAGCTGAAATCGAACCATCATTTGCAATTGTCCTTCATAGAACCATACCTAATGACAAATATTTGTTCTGGCTAAAAATACAGCAATAGTCTAACCGATAAACACCTCGGTATGTTTACACCAAGTTTGTTCACACCATGATGCATCCGATCGCCATCAACCAATGCAATGGCCATTATGTACCCTGAAATCACGACTGCAAATTTCCATGAAGGTTGATGGCATCTATTTTGTTTTTCGCACCAGGAAACACAGTAACTGTTATAAAGCCATAACGATAGATCATTTCACAGTGGTTCTAGGAGAGTCAGATTTTAGTTGGACGAAGAAGGAAGGCAAATTTGAAGAAAGTCAAGGTCACAAGCTGCAACCATAAAGCCATTAATTTGAGTGAGGAGAAGGTTTTGCTGCCCAGCCAATCCAGCTATGATTTGCCCTCAGTCAAAGGAAGACATCATCAGCAGAGCGATTTTCTACGGAGGTTACTCTGGCAAACCAAAGCCATGTTGGCCAAAACCCTACTGATAGCAAATGGGCTCTCTCAAGGCAGTTGACCCTGTAAAATTCCGCAGGAATCTTCAACGAGCCTTTTCAAGACAAATTCGAAAATTGAAATCCTGTTCCAGAAATGAGATAAGCCCAAGAGTCCGAACCGCACACTCTACCTGTTAGTAGCCTCATAAATCGATTAACCCAGATTTTTGCATGCCCCAGGAAAAAGCAGAAAGATTACACCGAGAGGACTCCAAAAGCGAATCCTGAAGCGTAAGCCCGAGCCAATTGTTATACTTTGAGCGATTGTTGGACCAAGCCTGTAGAATGAACTAAAAATTTCTAGATTGTAAAGAGACAAAAGGACACAACCAAACCAAAGGGCTACAACATTGAAAAGAGAGAAAGCACACACACCTTTCAGATCGGCGATAAGCCAACCCATGGCCAAGTCTGCTAATGAAATTAAATATTTATAAATATTAATCCTAGAGTAGCCATTTGCTGTCAACGGACTAGATCGTTGTTGTTGATCATTTTGTTTGCTTTGTGCTGGTCTAGGGAATCTGGACCTCGACCTGGTTCGAGCTTTTTGTTTCATCTAGAGCCGCTTTGAAATTGAAACCGGGAATTATCCCAGTTGAAACCGGGAATTATCCCAGTTCCAGGCCAAAGCCAATGGGTATGGGATGGATAATCTGCTTCCGCTTAAGCATATTTGTTATAGTAATGGATTATATCGAGCGCGGAAAAAAGGAATGGGACATCGATACATTTGTGGAACACGGTTTTCACACGTAAAAAATGTTAATTGTATCGGTTTTTGATCATTTTTTTATCTAGCTATCGTTACATTCTTTCGATCTCTAATTCTCTGGTTTTCTCATTCATTTCTTATTCTCTTTATTAATTTGTTATTTTTTTCACATTTTTCATTTTTATTTTTTAATTTCATAAACTTCTAATTTTCTTATTTTCTAAATTTCCAACCCTTTAATTTTATAATTTCCAATTATCTTATTTTCTTATTTTCATATTTTCTTATTTTCTTATTTTCTTATTTTCTTATTTTCTTATTTTCTTATTTTCTAATTTACTAATTTACTAATTTTCTTATTTTCTAATTTTCAAACTTTCTAATTTTCTCATTTTCTCATTTCCCATTACATCATTTTATCTTTTTTTTATTTTCTCATTTTCTCATTTTTTCATTTTCTCATTTTCTCATTTTTCATTTTATCATTTTATTATTTTATAATTTTTTTATTTTCTCATATTCTCATTTTCCAATTTTCTCATTTTCTCATTTTCTCATTGTCTCAGTTTCTTATTTTATCATTTTTTCAATTTCTTATTTGCTCATTTTCTCATTTTCCCATTTTCTCATTTTCTCATTTTCTCATTTTCTCATTTTCTCATTTTCTCATTTTCTCATTTTCTCATTTTCTCATTTTCTCATTTTCTCATTTTCTCATTTTCTCATTTTCTCATTTTCTCATTTTCTCCTTTTCTCATTTTCTCATTTTCTCAATTTCTCATTTTCTCATTTTCTCATTTTCTCATTTTCTCATTTTCTCATTTTCTCATTTTCTCATTTTCTCATTTTCTCATTTTCTCATTTTCTAATTTTCTCATTTTCTCATTTTCTCATTTTATCATTTTCTCATTTTCTAATTTTTTCATTTTCTCATTTTCTCACTTTCTCATATTCTCATTTTCTCATTTTCTCATTTCCTCATTTTATCATTTTATAATTTTTTTATTTTCTCATTTTCTTATTTCTTATTTTCTCATTTTCTCACTTTCTCATATTCTCATTTTCTCATTTTCTCATTTTTTTCATTTTCTGATTTTCCCATTCCATCACTATTCCATTTTCTTTTTCTCATTATTATCATCTTATGTTCCCATTTGCACATTTCTTGTTTTTTGTTTATTTTTTTTAATTTCTTAATTTTCTCATTTTCTCATTCATTTTATTTTCATTTTTTTTTTTTTCAATTTTTGCTGTTAATTATTTGCTTATTTCCACTTTCCACATTATCTTATTTTCTCATTCGTGGGTTCATTATGTTTCTCATTCTTTAATGATTCAAGCACTCTATGTCAGATTCGCAGAAATTTTTTTTTTTTTGCTTCAACTACTCATTCTTCCAATCTCTTTTAACATTCTTAAATTTTACTCGTTTATTTTTTTTTTTTTTCATTTATCTCTCTTATTTGTTCTATCATTACCCAGTTATCGCATACCCATTTTCTTATTCTATTATTCCATCATTCTTTTTTTTTGTTTTTTATTCTTCTCATTCTCATAACTTCTTTTTTATCCTCCCGTCCCTTCATATGCTCTCGCTCTCACATTCTTACAATATCTTTTCATTCATTTTCTCACTCTTTTATTCCACTACTCTCATTCAGATTTTTTTTTCTTTATTTCCATACTCTTTCTGATTTGTTTTTATTCTCATTTCCCGGATTTCAATTTTTATTTTTTTCAATGATAACTCTAAGTATTTTATGTTACTCATTTTGGCATTATCAGTTTTATGTAACCCTTCGTTTCATAAATAACGCATTTGCATCAATTAATGTATGGAAAAAGTGAAAAATCGAATTTTATTTTAATATTTTTTTCTTCAAGTACTCATCATTTCCAACTGTTGAATATGATTGTTAAGTAAAATTAAATAAACATGAAATGAAAGGATAAAGATTCTCGTATTTCCATTTCCAATTTTCGTTTTGAACTCTTGTTGTATTGATTTCATTGTTTTCTTCATGATGGTCTTATATTTTATCTCTTTTCTGTCATCTCCTCCGTTTAATTTTTTAATATCTTACTTTAATTGTTAATTGTTGTATGTTTTTTTCTCTTTCTGTCTTTAAAATTTTGATTCATCTGTGCAAATTACTGTAGCATTTTTTTATGTTCGGCCAAACTGTTCATCCTGTATTGCCTGAAATAATGTTATAATTATGAAATTTGTTACTTTGGACATAATTCTACAGAGAAAGGAAACGCAAAACCTTTAACAAATAAAATTCAGAAAAATCGTTTGTAAAGCGTTTTTGTGTTCACTTTGATTCCGATCAATATTATGCAAACTCTTCTCATCTGTCAACCACCAAACGAAAACGAGCCGCCACGATAACGATCCCCCCGATTGATACGCATCAGCTAGGCGGGAGAAACAGAAAAAAAATCAGCACGATCCGCACGTGCTTATCAGCACGTTTGTTGCCCAACAAGCCATTGATGGTGGAAAATGTTTAATAATGAACCATTTTTCGCTTGTTTTTGTGCCGAGGAAGTGAATGGATATGTTTCCTCATAAACTCAACCAGTCCAAACCCAGACGAGATGTCGGGTCGGAAGAAGATTGATCATGTCCTCGCGCTTCGTTCTCCTCATCAGGCAGCGCAGCGTCGTCGTTATCGTCGTCATCGTTGTTGCTGTTGTTGTTGTCGTCGTCGTCGTTGTCGTGTGTCGTCGCTGCGGGTGTCCCGCACTTGAAAAACGCAATGAAAATTTGCTACATTATTATGGTGCTTGTCTATAAAAAAAAACAAGGAACAAAAAAGTTAGACCAAGCGTTTATCATAAGTGATGTTTTTAAAGCGTTCTCAATTGGAGGAAAATCCAATCACTGTGGGTTTTAAGGTTAGTTTGAGGACATAATTGAATAATTTGCCTCTCTAGGTTGAAGTATATTTAAGACCAAAGAAAAATTATGAGCATGTCCAACCCGAAAATTACATTTTAAACCAACTACCCAGAATTATTTGTCAATATTCTCCCACAGTGCTCTAACTGCAGTACCCCTTTTTCCCGTTGGTGAACATCAAGTTTTTGTCGTCGTGCTGTCGCAGCGCGTGTCGCAAGGGCCGTCCGTCGTTGTTTGTTTGATTAAACCATTTAGATGAGGTTGTAATCCTGGTCCGACTGAAGGGATAAGATACAGTGGATGGTGGACGGCGGTATGTTGCATGTTCCGAGATCGACGAGTAGCATAATTAACTCGTTTTTCGCCCATAAATCGTGCTCAAGAGATTTTTATCTAATCAACACTTCGCTGGTGGCGACGCAGTTGCTCTCCGAGACCCAGCAGAGGCTTTTGTAAGTGTTTAAGTGACAGATTTCCAATGACGATAAAAAATAGTTATAGGAAAGGAATGGGTTGTAATTTTGTTACACGTATAATTTCACAATTTTAAACTTTTTATAAATCATGTTATATAGTTTTAGACACAAATTTAGAAAAAATAGAAAAAAAAATATATGTAAAGTCAATCTTTTTCTTGTGGGTACCTTTCTAGTTGCAGAGTTTCAGGGAAAAATAGTCCTGACATTGTGTGAAAACAAAAGATATACAGTAGAACCCCGATTACTCAAGCTCTGGCCTTTCGAGCCTTCGCGTCATCCGAGTCACCACTTTCATATAAAATCCAAGTAAAGTCATTATCATTCATTTCAAGTCATAGTAATTTATCACCTAGATATATTGTTTTGCAATTTAATCCAATCTCTCAACTTGCGAAAAACGTCGTATGCAATACCAAAGAAAAAGATAGGGTTTGTTGAAAGATTTATTGTTATTCGAGGTTTCCTTATTCCATTTCCCCCGACTACCGGGGATAAGCGGGGTTCTGGTTTTATAAAACGAGTTTTAAGTTCGTGCCCTGTTCCTGATTCTGAAGTTCGTGCCCTGATTCATAGACAAAATGTAATGAATTATTTCTGGAAAATGCTTTTTAGCTTTTTTGGAACCCACATCAACATTTTGAGAAAAACAGCCAATTTAAGCAAAGTATCACAATACCATTATCATACCATTACCATACCATTACCATACCATTACCATACCATTACCATACCATTACCATACCATTACCATACCATTACCATACCATTACCATACCATTACCATACCATTACCATACCATTACCATACCATTACCATACCATTACCATACCATTACCATACCATTACCATACCATTACCATACCATTACCATACCATTACCATACCATTACCATACCATTACCATACCATTACCATACCATTACCATACCATTACCATACCATTACCATACCATTACCATACCATTACCATACCATTACCATACCATTACCATACCATTACCATACCATTACCATACCATTACCATACCATTACCATACCATTACCATACCATTACCATACCATTACCATACCATTACCATACCATTACCATACCATTACCATACCATTACCATACCATTACCATACCATTACCATACCATTACCATACCATTACCATACCATTACCATACCATTACCATACCATTACCATACCATTACCATACCATTACCATACCATTACCATACCATTACCATACCATTACCATACCATTACCATACCATTACCATACCATTACCATACCATTACCATACCATTACCATACCATTACCATACCATTACCATACCATTACCATACCATTACCATACCATTACCATACCATTACCATACCATTATCATACCATTACCATACCATTACACATTCTTTAACTCTAGGTCTACGGAACCCGTCATTTTGACGAGTTTGGCGGTTCGATGGCCAAATTATAAATAAAACCTCGAGATTCTAGGAGAAATATTTATAACTGTAAATGGTAACGGACTTATTTTGGACCGGGTACATATTTTGGACCACCTTGTAGATTTTTGCCAATATTTCTCTCATAAATCATGTTATTCATAAAAATTTTGAACAAATATAGTTAAAGCTACTTCTTATGATTCTAATCACATCTAAAATTTTATTTAAATATGCTGTTAACGGAGAGAAAATCGAAAATTAAGTTTTGATTTTTCACAGTTGGACCGAATCAGGGCCATTTCAGGAGGACGTGCCATTATTGGATCCAACTTTCAGGAGGTTTGCTGCATAGCTGCGATGAATTTTACAAATATAAACATGTTCACAGCTATGATAAAACACGTGAAAACTATTTTGCAAGCTAGAAAAAGCAAAATAACTGGTTTTAATAGTAATTTGACCCATGTCGAAAATAGGTCCTACTTTATTCCTTAGGGACTTATTTTGGACCACTCACCATAACCTGGACATTTAACTTGATGTTAAATGTTCATGAACGTAATAAGACGTTGTTCGACGATATGAAAGAATTATGCACACATTTTCAATCACTCATTATGAATAAAATTTGAAATTTAAGCATGATTTTATTCAATCAGCTCGCCAAAGCCCAAACTCGCCATTAGACGAGGTTCACTTTAATCGGCACAAAACCAAGCCAATCATAGTTTTAACTTACTGTTTGTGCACTATGCTTTGAATCACGTGAATCCAACAATCTGCATCAATGGCAACTGTTTGATAAGCAGTTGTGAAAAGCTACAGCTTAAAGAAGCCTCAATACATGAATGCTTGCACTTGCACCAATTTTTTATGAAGTCATTGTTTTTTATGCTTCATGAAAAATTATTTAAAGTTGGGTCTAAAAGTTTCAACCATTTAGGATTGCCAGTAAAATGAGTGCATTCAGGAATGATTTTCGAGAAAAAAAACTTGGGTAGGTAGAAGAAACGAAAAATAAAACTCGTCTAAAGGAGGGGTTTGGATAAAACGACAACAAATCGGCAAATATGCAACGAGTTTAATTTTTGTAAAATTAAAATATCTCAGTTAATATTAGAATAATTTTATCAAATAATATATTTAATTATAGCTATATATATTTCAAAACTTGGGAAAAGGTGGTTGAAATGTGCAATTTTTAGAAGCGATAAAGTACTAAAAATCTAGATTATCAGCCCCTGTAGTTATGCAATAAAACCAAAACTGTTAGAGTTACTCCAACGATAATTTTTATCCTAGAACAAAGTTAGTATCAAACTTAAAATAATTTAAAAAAAAAAATGTGGCTAAAAAGATAGCATAAATCTCGCACATTTTTATCTTTTTGAATCTATCTACAGAACTGAAGCCAAACCAAATCCACTAAGGTTTTGGAAGTCAAAATGCATCAATTGATGTCGCGATGTTCATGATGTCAGACTTTTTCAACTTATCATTGGGTCGCCTGGAAGAGATTTGCGTTCTGAAAATTGAGCCAAAAGATAAGCCAACTGGCCAGTATTGAAAACTGCAGAACAAATTTCGTCAAGATTTCAGTGTGCTGTCAGAATTTTCATAACATTTAGTGTGTTCTATATAACAGGAATTTTACTGTTTTCATTCTTATCGAACAAACAAAACTTGACTAGTCTATAACAATAAGAAAAGACAAAATTATCCAAATAATTCGCATAATTGCGCATCAATCGCTGTCGAAATATAGCAAAATTTAGAGAAAAAAAACTTATTTAGTTTAAGGGTGGTCCAAAATAGGTCCAAAGGGTGGTCCAAAATAAAAACCTGGCGGTCCAAAATACTGTCCACAGTAGTGATTGAAGAAACGTGTTTTTAGGCTTAAATCTTGTTACATTGCAACAAACGACGATATGTTTCGATAGAAAAAGCCTTGATTTTCGTTATGAACGGATAAAGCAGTCGAAAATTGTAACATATGCTTTCTTATTCCAGAAAATTGCATAGCCACTTTCCAAAGCGGTCCAAAATAGGTCCGTTACTCTAATATATCAACAAGACCAGCATTTTTCTTAAGCTTTCTTTCTAAAAAAGAATTTACATATGTGGTACGTCAGCCCGTCATTTTGACGAGTTTGTAATATTTATTTACAGCATCACTTTATCGTTTCTGAATTGCAAAATATAAGTTTCGAAGGAATTGAGCGTTTAGAATTCGAATCCGATATTAGGTTTTATCCTTGAGTTCAAGTTTTAGTGTTATGGCGGTTCAAAGATGTAATGTACGTTAATATGAAGAAAATAGGCCACTTGTAACAAATAAATAAAAATATGAACATGATATTAAAAAAAATCTTTTTTAATAAGACCAGTATTCTTGATGTTAATCACATTTTAGATTAGGATTAAATGTTTGAATTACTGAGATAAAACTTTTTGAAATAAATTTAATTTTAATTTTTTTTTAATATAAAACCTTAACTTATTTAGCAACTTTTTTGAAGACCACAAAACGTTTTGACTTACGGTCCATTGATGTTAGAGATAAACTTTTAATTTTTATTATTTTAATAATTTTTATTATCTCTAACTTTTTTCCCAAAAGTCAAAATTACTCGTGAACTTCAAGATCTGGATAAGAACTAATTTATTTTAAATACTCAAATTGACGGGTTCCCGTATAGAAGAGATATACAAGCTAGCCCACGAAACTTTTGTAAAAGTCCCAACACCCTTTTTGTACCAACTTTTGTTATTTTGGCTGGGTCACCAGATGTCTCCAAACAGAGAGAAGAGAACTGTCAACAAAAAGTTTCAGTCAGTCTTCAAAAGCTAGTATGAGCTACTCGGCATGCTTCAAGGAAATCGCTTTTAAAGTTTTGTAATAAAAAAAATATTTCAAATTTTTTTGGTTTTTTCCTTCAAATTAGCTAGAAATACAAATTTTTTAACAGTGGTATGCTAAAGTGATGTGTGAAAGTAACCCGCTTTGAGATGCCTAGAATCTTGGTGATCTCGGTGGTCGACTGATTAGCGTGCTAAGATGGTAATCGCTGGTCCACTGATGGCATGGGTTCGATTCTCATCTCGGTACTGGGTGTTAAATGTTTATCTTAAGTTGTCCACGTCATTTATTCAGTATATGTAAAGCCTAAATCGACTGAAACGGTGTATGTCTTAAAAAAATAATCAGTTCTGCTGGGTGAGACTGATCCTTAAGAATGTTCCTTTATTTGACTCATAGCATCGCCCTTTCTAACTTCAATACCTGTTCAAGAAGTGTGAAAACTTTTACCAAAGCTGTTAGTTTATTTGTTAATTATACACGACTGTTATTTCGTAGTTGTGCAAAAATAAAGTGAATTTTCAACCAGTAAAGTAACTCTGATTGTCCATTTTTCTGAGACATTGGGTTGATTTTTTGTAAATTCATACAGGCTAACGCCTTTTTGAAAACTTGGTACTTTTATGGTGATTTGTAACTTTTAAACGGCGCAATAAATGGCACTGTTTTAAGTCAATGTTTAATGTATTTTTTTTGTGATAGCATTTGAAATTTTACATACTTTTGATTTGTTGTTCAAGCTGTTCTCTGTGAGTATAGCAAAAAAGTCCGTTAACCTAGTTTAAAAAAAAACTTTGGAGCAGCGTATGTGAATTCCAAACGATTTTTTTTTATCTGTGTTCACCAGTTTTCTCTAAATTTAATTAACTTACTCCAGCGTTGCGTCACATCATTTGGAAAAACTTGCTCAATTTTTTTTTTAATTTTTCGTTTATTTCAATCGGCTCAGACCATTTAGTATTACGGAGCCAAAGTTCCTTTTTTACATTAATTGCTTAAATCTACGTCACAGATTTATTTTCCACACTATTTTTCGATTGATGGTCAATTCTTGGTTTTATGTAGTCTGGTTTAAGTATTTACAGTTGAAACTTGCTCAATGATTTTTGCAATAACTTTTTATGTTGAAATTCTTCCAGACAAACTATATATCGCCATGCTTTGCTCGAGTAACTTTTAATTTGCAACCAACATTTTTTTTCCTTGCGGTGGTTTACAATGTAGAACCTTTTTCCCCCGTTGCGTCACATCAGGCGACTTTTCAGCGTTTTCAAAATTCTTTACGGTATTGAAGATTTTTGTATTGTTTAACGACGGAATTAAACATAATTTTTCCAAAACGTTTTGCATGAATTTACAGAAAGCTTGTAATTTTTTGTTTTTAGTTTAACACTAGAAGGACCGGCAAATTGAATATACCTATTCGGACCGCGACCAGTCAAAATGACTGGTAAAGGGAAAATTTTGTATATCATAATATTTTTAACTTTTTTCTTTTGAAATTATTTTGTTATTTATTCGATATCATTTTTGTTATAAAACGCAAATATTTTTTCACCATGGGTGCACGGAATCACCTCATTTTCGTATAGTTGACGAATGCGTGTATGTCATAAAATGAATATTTCAAATAGTTATCAAAAAATTAAAACACATTACCAATTTAATTATGAAATCATGTTAGATGGATATAGATATTGACCATGGGTGCACGGTTTCACTTCAATTTTGTTTTAGTAGATATTTTCTAGCATCCACCGCTCTGAAATTTTTCAACACGTTGCCTATAAATTATATCTGATATTGTAGGTTTTGAAGTATACTTTTTCTAAAAGTAGAGCAATTCACCATGGGTGCACGGATTCACCGCCATTCATCCATAATCAATTTTTTTGCATGCTAAAGGCAAAGAATAAAGACTTTTATAGATTCAAATGAAAAATTGTATTAAATACTGCGTTTTAATCGAATATTGGACTTTTTGCAAATTTTTAAAAAGCATTTTTACTAATCTTAACTAAACCAAAGTCGAAACCATGTCTTTCATGTTGAGACATAATGATTTATATAACGATTTTTATTTTAAGATCCGTTTTTTTCATTCCTGGAAAAAAAATATTTTAATTATATCTTAAAATAATAAATTTATTCGTATATTTATCTGATAAGATCCAACATCCAAGAAATTGGAAAACGGTTACCATGGACCGAGTGAATTTTAGAAATTATGTATATGCAAGTTATGTCGTGCGACGGGAAATAGTGAAAATAAAAATAATGAATCAACATTGTCAAATGTACACGTTGATTTGTTTTTCCTTAAAAGTTTTTTGATTGATCAATATTGCATTTCAAATACCTATCATATCTAACTCAAAAATATTTTGTGTTCTGAAGCAAATTGAAAACTATTTATTTCTGTATAATTTTCAACGGCGAATTTACAGCCAATCCGTGCACCCATGTTGAAATATCTTAGTGCCGATGTGGTCTATCAGATAGGCTGGCGCGAGTCTGGTTTAGGTGTACCAGGCGAACTGTGTTCGATTCCCGGTATTGGCAAGAAAACACTTAGGTTCAAACCCCATAAGTTGCCGACAGGTAAGATGTATTTTCTCTTATAATTAGAATGTTCAATAAGAATGTTCAATCAGTTGCCAGCTGACCAGGTATATACACGGGTGCCGGAATACTTGTAAGTGAACTTCCATTGGAAATTTGTTGAACCTAATGATCTAAGAATGCATGCATGTGAATAATACTTGGGCAGAAACTGCGGTGTATCCGTGTACCCATGGAGGATAACCAACACATGAAAAATATTCCGTGCACCCATGTTGAAATATTATTAAAATTATTCAGTTTCATAGCTGATGTCTTCAAATTTGAATAAATGAGTACACAATTCATAATTATTTTACTCATTCTAGTTTAGTACAAAACATATTTATCACCTAAAACTACTCGATTTCTCGAATGGACATGTATTGAATCTTACATAACTTTTACAAATCTTGATGAAATTTCGCCAAATTTTGACAGAAAGTTTGATTTTAGTTGAGCAACAAAACGGACTAAAAAAATTGGGAGTCAAGTGCTTGAAGCGCCACACAGAGGTCAATCCGAGAACTTTTTCTTCAAATTTTCTTGACTTCGCATCGAAAATCAATAATTTCATCACGAATGACACACTCCTGCCCACCATAAATCAACTAAGGCTCATTGTCTTGAATGTGGCTAGTGGAATAAAAGCTAGTGGAATGGAGAGCTAGTGGAATAAAAAATACACAGTTTTGTAGAGATTCAAAATTCATGAAAAGTCATATTTTTTGCGAATTTTTAGAGCGTAGTGTTTCAAAGATATGCAACAAACAAAGTGTCCAACCAGTCATTTTGACTGGTGCGGTCTTTCTAGTGTTAAGTGCGTTTTGTAGTTTTACGAACGATCTCCTTCTGTTGCGGCACATCACACGATTTTCTACAACATGCTTCTGATCCGTTTCATCCGAAATTACTTCTTGATTTGAGTTGTGATAAAAAAAGTTATACCTAACGGTTTGCAAATTACCTAGAATTTGAAGTCTAAGCTCATCAAAAGTGCGCAATGTGTGTAACACGAAAATTGTACATTGTCATTTACCCCGTTGTAACTTCTTTATTTCTCAATCGAATTTAATTCGAATTGAATTCTATGAACGTGGCTTCAAAACGTGGAATCCGAATTTTCATTACAATATACCTGAACAGTGCGTTGTAAATCCACATAAAAAAACCTCTAAATTGCGTTGCGTCACGTCATAAATAATACATCTTTTGCTAGGATCTGTAAATCCAATAATAAGCTAAAAACCCTTTGACAGTGATGGTTTGAATCATTTGACTTATTTTTGAATCATTTGGTTATAACTTCTTTTGAAAACATTTTTCCATGAAATGATGTTCTAAACTTTAGTAGATACAGATCTAAGCTACAACTTTCTTGTATGTCATAAATATGTATCTTCAATGTGGTATGAATTGTAGGATTTAATCCAACCCGCTAATCCAAATGATTGTGATTACGATCATTGCTCAAAAATTTAAACTTTTCGATTTCTCATTCATAAGGCATAAGAGATACAGGTTTGTGTTGGTCACAAAAGTTGCAGCTAAGATCTAGTTCTACTAAAGTTTAGAACATCATTTCTGGGAAAAATGTTTTCAAAAGAAGTTATAAGCAAATGATTCAAAATTAAGTCAAATGATTCAAACCATCACTGCCCTTTGACATCCTGAAAACAGTGGGATTCGTCATATTTTTGGGTAAGAAACGTAATTATTATTATGAGTAGGGGAACATGCTATATCATGCCCCACCTAAGCGAATTGCTGATTCGCTATGTATTTAACGTATACAGTGAGCGAAATAAGAATAGCACCACTATGTGTTTTGCTTGTTAAAATATGAATGATTGAAAATTACGAAAATTTTCTTCCACAGATTGTTCTGAATTGCTTAACGGATAAATCAAGCATAAGTGTACTTTTTTTGGACATAGCAATTGGCGTTGAGGACCAAAAATGTGAAAAAGGGGTGCGAAATAAGAATAGAACCACTTGAGTTTTTCTAACAAAAACAAGATTATTTTCAAAAATTTACTGTGTAAAAGTGAATAATAATGCTTCTACGAGTTATTTGTATAGATAATTGCATTTTAGGAGTTTTCCAGATTTCCAAAGGATTTCAAAGGTTTTAAAATGGGGGTTTTAAGAGATGCTCCTCTAGCGTTAAGGAATTAAATATTTGAGCTGTAATTCTTTATCAAATTACTAACTTTCTTCATTACAATGCCGTGAAATGATGAAACAAACATTCGGGATTAATTTTTAATCAGAAAAAATAGGTTGGAAATCAAAAACTTTGATTTTGTTCAGTAAACCACACTTTTTCCAGTTTCAAGTCGTAGATGGCAGCACTATCTTGCAGTTAAAACCAAATTTTGTCTCAATATTGATTTAACAGGTTTATTTAGGCCCATATTCATCATTTTGAGGTATTTTCCCATTACAGTTTTGTGGAAGAAGCTGTGCAGAAAGCTTTTCTAGATTTGCAAAAGAATCACCAGCACAAATATGTACAACCGCCAAAATTCCTGCTCATTTCAACTTCCAATTCAATTGCAAATCATACCAATAATACTGCTAGCCATCTGGTCCATCAAGCTGCATTCCAAAGTATAACTTTATTCTGATAATCGGTCCAAAAAGTTCACTTTTAGTGACCTTGATGCCATTCTTTTTTTTTTTTGGATTTAGTGATCTTAGAATTTCCAAAGCGTTCACACGGTACATGTATTTATTTCTTGACCAAAATCATCCAACTATCCCTTATTAATCCCGGATATTCGAAAATGGGCACTAATTTGGTTAAATAGCAAGATAGTGCTAGTGCTGCCATCTATGACTTAAACTAGAGAAATACTGTTTGATTATTAAAAAACATTTGTATTTTTGAATTCCAACCTGCTTTTTGGATTCAAACTCAGCCTCAAATCTTTGTTTCATCATTTTGCATCATACTTATCAATGTTAATAAAGAAAGCAAGCAGTTTGATGAAGTTTTATAGTTCAAATTTCAAATTCCTTAACGCTCTCTTAAAACCCCCATTTTAAAACCTTAGAAAACCTTTGGAATTCTCGAAAACTCCTAAAATGCAGATATGCTATGTCCAAAAAAAGTTAACTTATGCTTGATTCATCCGTTAAGCAATTCAGAACATTATGTGGAAGAAAATTTTCGTAATTTTCAATCATTCATATTTTAACAAGCAAAACACATAGTGGTGCTATTCTTATTTCGCTCACTGTATTTTGAGTAAAAAAAAACGAGTGTACTCGTTGAAGAAAAGTGTTTTCTTCAAATGCTAATGGGCTTTTATTATTCAAGTTCATTTAGTTGCTTCAAAAACTTGATTTTTTAAACCCATATTTTCAAGCCACAGAACAAAACTGTGCTACAAATACGCACAGCTGTATAGTCAAATTCAATTCGCGCCTAGCACCCAAACATACCCTAAAGCAGCTGCAGACCGAAATGCGAATAAAATTTTGGAACCAGAATTTAAAACTTTGGACAGAAAAATAAGAATAAAAATAAGAAATAAAATACATTAAATGTAACTCCAGCATTAGAAAGAAGTTAAATACAAATTTCAAAATAAATTTCAGATCAGGTTATTAATAAACCGTGATTAAAAGTTGTTAATCAAAATGATAATAATTGGTAATTACAAACCCCGTTCGTTTCTAGCAACATTCTATTTTGGCAATATTCGATTTTGGCAACATCCAATTTTGGCACATGTGCCAAATTCGAACGGTTTTTAGAAACAACATCACCTTTTAGTTTTTGCTATGACAGGACCATTAAAATTTAGACAAATACCGAAAATACGTATTTACGTTCTGAAATGGTGATAAAATACAACAAAAAAAATATAAAGTAGGTACTAAAAACTAACTATGTAATGATGAAAAATTAAAAAAAAAAAACAAATACAAACAAAAGACTAAAAATGACAAATAAACAACTGAAAAATGATTAAGAATGAAAAAAAAACAGCAGATAAGACAAAAAACAAATAGATTATAAACATATTAAGAATAGTGAAAAATGCATCTAAAACATGAGATAAATATAAAAAAAAAAACTTAAAATAGTCGGAAATTGGCTTAAAATAACGTTTATGATAATAAAAACAGTTATTTTTTTAAAATATGAAAAAACATTAGAAAAAAAACCGTTTGATTTTCGCAAAATTCCATTTTGGCAACACAAAATGTTCGGGCATGTTTCCAAAAACGAAAGAAGTCTGTGTTAACCATATTAATAAATTTTTTTTTTGAATGTGATAAAAAAGAAAAAAAAATCAATATTATTTCAAGAGCACCAGTGATCAGAGTCAGCGATAAAACTCTTTCTCATATTCAAATTCTTCTTCAGAATGAAAGGATACAGTAGTTTGATTTTTTATAACGTCATAATCTTTTCCAAAAAGATGAATTAACAATAAAATAACAAATAATGAAAATAATTGAAAGGTTCATTAATTCCAAGACCAATCATAGTGTATAATTTAAAGCTCTGAATATTGAAATCGATTGAAAAATTGGGTCCCAGAAAAAATATAAGTTAAAAACTATGTTAAAAAAATTGATTTAAAGGCTTCCAAGAAGATGTTTGCAGAACACTAAAATTCAGAATTAGGAAACGAAGGAAAATCCATTCAAAATATTTAAAAAACATTCATTAGTTTGACTCTTGAATTCTGTTTATTTTTTCGAAATTTAAAGAAAAAGTTATTCGATAATATTCGATAAAAAGAAAAAAAATCATATATCAAATTTGTTGAAGTCTGCAAATCGATTTGATTTTTGCTTTTAAAAGTATCAGAAATTCAATTTTGTGTAAAAAAAGTACAAAATCTGTAATTTTACAAAACAAATAAATAATAAACAAATAACAAACCTTTAAACCTTTTTAAACCGCAGATGTAAAAAAATTTAGAGTGGGGTCTTGGAGAAAGTTGATTAAAATTCTTATTTTTAATTTTTGTTACGTTTTAAAATTTAGTCAGAACAGTGCTGTATTTTCTTAAATATTTGTTCCTATTTTATGAAGAGATTAACCACCGCAATTTATATTTGTTACTTTAATTTATCGGTTTTAGCAGTGAAAAGTGATGTCCTTTTTAGTAGGGACATCTAAAGATTATGAAATTTTTTATATAGATGCATAGAAGGTTAGATGAAATGAATGATGGTGAAAATGAGCGGGTAGAATTTATTTAGAAGCATTATCATCACATATCAAAATTTTGTTCCTCACGGGCCTACAAGGGAAAACTTGCAGTTCGTTCGCACTAAAAATAAAAAAAAAAATAAAAATAATTTTGACACTAATTTTCAAACACCTTTTGGGATCGAATAATTTCAAGTTACTAAGGTAAATTCATTCATCATGAATACCTTTTTCAGCATATTACGATTGGCACGTTATAGCGAGCGCATGGACCGTCATAGACCATACCCATAAAAAGCATATCTTAGCGAATTCAGTTTGATTTTTTAGCAATAAAATATAGTTTAAATTCTCCTTTGGCGATGTGTCAGAAAATATTGTCCTATTAAATTTTTCTCTGCTTGGTGACACCTTATTGAAAATGTTTTATAATTTACATCGAAAAATCAACCGAAAATCCAGAAGAATTTACATCGAAATGAAGTAAAACCTAAATTGTAAAATTTCCACAACACAGTGGTTTGTCTGAAAAAATTCATACTTATAATGGCCAATCACAGCATTTCAAACATTTTGGTAGTATTTTGCTGGCTTAAAATGCTACAGACTCGTCAAAACACGAGCCACCTGAGACGCTATATAAACTTTCTCCCTATAACCCGCGTAGTAACAAAAATTGTAAGTACCCTTCAAAAAGTACCTATATTTATTATATTACTAGCTGATATTACCCGGCCTTGCTCGGGTTCACAAAAGATATTAATCAAAATGAATCGTTTGATTTTTCGAAATATTTGAAGCTTTATATTCATCATTTTAAGAAATTGGGCCCATGTTTGGCCACGTAAGTTTTGTAAGTCTTTTAAAAGTTTTTAGTGAGATTATTCACTGTGTTTATCGATTTCATTTTTTTAGAAGAAGCTTATAGTTTTAAGGATTATGAATTGAATTTCAAAATAAATTCCTTCTTCTCTATCACAAAAAACTAATCTCTTTTGGAGACTATCCCACTTTTCAAGATGGATGATCTCCCTGTACAATGGTATATTTAAGTTTTTTTCAATCAAAAATTTCTAAAAACACTTCCGAACCTGGTTTTAGACTCATTTGGCATGTTTTCAATTGTATGTTTGCCTTTTTCGCTTTTTTTAATTTAACACTGTTTTTCTTGAATGTTGAAAGTTAAAAGTTTCTTGGAGTTATCGAAAAGAAATCATCTCTGAACCGAAATAACCATTTAAATGGTATGGAAATGGTCTTATTTGAGTTTCAATAATTATTTTGAAGAGTGATCAATGTTGACATTCTTTAAAATCATTTGTTTGAACATATTGATGACCAAAAATAAACCAAAAAGTATAAATAAATTGGCCAATGAAATGGTATGGATGGTATAAAACTAAAAACCTCAGATTGTATTATCTAATAAATTTTCTAATCCCCCATTTAAATTCCCCGGCGGCTATCAAAGCGTTGAAATTGCAGCCTTCAACATATATGTAACTCTGAATGTAATGATTTTTTCTTTCTCTATAAGGAATCCTAAAAATTTGATAATGGTTGGTTAAAAGCTGGAGTTTATGAAAATCGGTTCATTAGTTTTTCAGCATTCAGTCCAAATAGTTATTCAGCTGAAGAAGCCAATTCACTGTTGACTGTTCAGTTCACTGTATATCCTTACAAACTCTCAAAGCCCCCCAGCGGGACGGTAGGCAGCACGTTGAAAATCACTACAATTTTAGTCAATATATTCTTTACAGAATAGTTTTATTTTTCAATACAAAATGTAGGCTCATTATTGCATCCAAATCTCACGTACCGGTACCACGTGTTTTGAACAGTAGAAGGAAAAAACACCCGCCAAAATTTTACCTTTCAAATCTTTGATGCTCAGCAAGCTTTGATTTGCTTTCCAGTCCAAGTGAACTCTTGATGGTCGTTTCTAATGCCCGGTTCATGGTGATGGTGAAAACAACCCTGCCAAAGGGAAAAAAATGGTTCTGAAAAATGGGTGCCATGACTTTTGGTTTGTGGGAAAAAAAAGGAAAGTTCTATGGGAGGGTCCCTTTTCTCAGGTGGGAGGGGCTCGAAACTTTTACTAAAACCTTCCCATGGTCCAAACACATAACTGTACCAAATTTCAGGCTGATCGGTTAAGCGGTGTGGATTTGAATAAGGTGCATACAAACATATATAGTCCAATTCATCTTTATATATTAGATTAATTTATTGAATATATTAATTTATTGAATTGTATGGATCTTGTTTTTTATATGTCTAATTTAATTTTATTTTCAAATGCATAACAAATTTTCCCTTCAAATGTAATTTTAACAAATATGAAAAATTAAGAATGACTTTTTGGTGCCTAGGCGTGCGGAATGGCTCCATTTTGTTTTGAGGCTAATTTCTGCGGCAAGTTGCCCTTTATATTTAGCTAGCGAAAAATCTTTTTGTGGCGACCTGAATCCATAATCATAATCAGAAATTTTAAGAAATAGGACAGATGTAAGGTAAATCACTTGTCGTTAGAAGAATTCAATTGTTAGGCATGTAATTCTTTTTCCAAAAATTTGGATGGATGTATTTCTTCAAATATATATTTTTTTTAATTGATGGGATTTTTTCTATATTATCTTAATTTTAAAATCAAGATACATATTCATAATTTAATTTAATTAATAAATGATTTTCAATTATTATGAATATCTTTACTTCAAAATGCCTTGTTTCGATCCACTAGCAAATATTTCGCTACGCTGTTATAAACCTTACAGCATTCAGAGCACCCATTAGCTGATTTTCAATCGCTTCGATTCGATCTTAACGAACAACATCCGCACTAGAGAGCACAACATATTAAGTACCTAGTGTCGTCCAAGAAGCTGTCTTCCCAAGAAACGCTTCTTGGCGCGTAACATCATCTAATCAATTTGTGCCGACCTATGAGTGTAAAGAGTCACAATATTTAACCTTAAATATTGTAGACCAAGCTAATTGGCCGTAATTGAAATAATGGAATAAATTTGATTGCTCACACCATTAGGAGGTATACGACGACAGTTTAGAGAACGAAGACGGTTGCGGTCGCCGGGTCGCGACTTTCTTTCATTCTATCAAGCAAGACGACTCAGCCATCAATTAAACTCGATCAACTGAACCGAATGATGCTGAACTGATGTGACTAGAGGGTTCAGTTGAGTAACTATTGCGGAAGGAAATCATTTGATCTCTTGGCAGAAGTTTCTTAGGAACAACGTGAACGAGCTGTTTCCTACGAATCAAAGTTCCGAAAATAACATTGCAACAACAACAGCATCCAATTTCCGCTGTCTCGTCTCGAATAGAAAACGACAACGATTTGCTAATGTTGCCATTGTTGAGCAAGAATTTGGGAGAACCGGGGTAGCAACGATGTCGTCACATCCTAATCAAACGTGATTATTTTGATGATTCGGAAAAGCAACACAATACAACACGCCCCGACCAGTTAGTTAAGTGACTGGTACAGGGCAAGGATTCATATTTCTCCCATGGTTTATTCCGGATGTTGTTGTTCGCCCAGCAGGGACTCTTCCAATTGCAGCTGATCCCCTCGGATTTATCGGCCACAAACGATTGGAACCTAGAGAGTGAGTATGGATGATGCCGCCAGACGGGTTTCCCAATGTCAGGGATGAAGTGCTACTGGCGATAGTTTTAAGGATTGAGAGAACTGAGCTTAAGTTATATTTTTTAAATTATGAAACCATATAATACTTCTACAACAACCATGGGACTTGATTATTTTAATAAGAAAACTCAACAAAAGCTTATCAAAATTTCTAGATGGTAAAAGTAACATTTTTAAATCACACGGAGTTCATCCCTTATCGAATCACAAGGGTAGAATTCTGTTTTGTTACTTTTAATGATGTGCGTATGGTGTCCCACAGCTTCGGCTATGAAGCCACCCTCCCTTTTTTACACATTCATGAACGTCATAAAAAAGCTATCCGATACCGTACCAGGATTTGAATTGTCCCTACCGGCCACACTAATAACGCATAACGCATCATTATTTTTGTTATTTGTTTCAAATTTACCAACAATCGTGCTGCCAAATCGGAAAATACTCAACATACTGCACAGACACATCGTCGAATCATTCATGTTGGTGCGTGCCGAAAAACGTTGACCCAATCATCATCCCACACCCCTTTTTCCCGGGAGAACTCTCTTCTCATGACAACAGCAAGAACTGCAAGAGGAATCCATAGAAGATTTGAGCTACCGCACGTTTTGTCGTTTAGCAGCAGTAGGATTTGCTCCCAAAAATCGAAAAAGGGAGGGTGAAATCTTCGTGGGAGCCGCACGTGTCCTATTTGTTATTCATAACTTGTTTTCACGCCGTGCCGTGGCAGTTTGGTTATTGTGTCAAAAACGATCCCGTTCAATTGTTTGTTATCGTGGGGGAAAAATTTCACAATCGAGCAAACTCTTTCCCCTAGCTAACTACTACCGGATGCGACCTTGCAAACTGGTTTATGTAGGAGTTTTCCGACAATGGGCTAAAGAATGACTTAATCAAGTACTTCCTCATGGTATCAAAATATGCATGGACAAATCATACTGGTCGAATTCAGTCGAATGAATTCGAACCTTTTTTGTAACCTTAGGCAAAAAGTTCTTGATTAATCTTATTTGGAAAAAAGGGAAATTTTAAAGCTATGCATGAGGTAGGGTGTATGGTTAAAATAATGCTTACGATGTAAAGAATTAAAAGCCATAGAAAACAATTCATTCTATGAAGTTGTAAAACATGTTATATTTTAAGTTAAGAGAGTTTGTAGTTATTGTTAAGCCGAATGCTATTCTAGCATTGTATCCAGTAACTCTTTCCAATATTTTGGAATTTTCAAAATCAAAAATGTGCCCAGTTTCTAGACAGTGCTGTGCTAGACCTGTACTTATTTGTTTTGTGGATACATTTGTCTTGTGTTGCTTCAAACGTTTTTCTAAAAACTGGCTCGTTTCTCCTACATATGATTTACTACTCCTCCACATGTTATTTTGTAAACAACATTTATGTTTTTGTTCTTCGGAATCTTGTCCTTGGTTTTTGTGAAAATCATATTTTCGACCTTGTCTAATGGCTGAAAAGCGACGTTGATATCAAATTGTTTTAAGTATCCAAACAATTTTTCTCCCAAACCATTACAGTACGGAATGGTTACAAAATTATTCATACTCTTACTTTACATGCTTAAGCAGGCGCGGTCCTATGGGGGGGTGATCGGAGTGATCACCCCCCCCCCCCAAGCGGCAAAAAAACCGTTATAAAACACCCGCAAAATTTCTATAGAAAGTTGTAACTATTCTTAGTAGATATGCTTTTAAAATTTCAAAATTTTCCACTCCGTGGGGGTGTTTATTAGACAAAAATGTTAATTAATCTCTTAAAAGGCTCAATATTGAAAAAAATCGGTCCACCAAACTCAAGCAGCTGTATACCAAAAAACTTTTGTTGCTAAGTAGCTCAACAAAAGTGTGTTGTTGAGTGTTGATTTTGAATTTGCTATTAATAAAATGTAAGAACAACTTTTTTTTTTTAAATTGTCACTAATTTTCCTCACATGCCTAAATAAACACGAGCAAATCGTAATAAATTTTGTATTTGCTTCAAATTCAGAGCTTCTTTTTTTTGGTTTATTTCTGACACTTTACCATCTCGTGGCATTCATGTCTAGGCATTCAGAGCTTCTAAATTCTTGATTTTGTTTGAACTTTAATGAAATTACAAAATCGAAAAAGTCACATAGGGGGGGTGAATATGGTTATTACATCATACATGTATTGCCTTTAATATGCAGTTTCATTTTTATTAGCTCAGATTTAGAAATAAACAATGAAAAAATCATTAAATTATAAACGTACGGAATCATGTGATTTTCAATTTTCTTTATTTTTAAAAATTTCTACCATGCTTAATGGATTAACAGATCTTGGTCGTTCTAAGAAGTAAAAAAACCCTTTGGCCTTCAACTGTTAAATTGCCTTTATTTTAAGATATTTAAATTTTAGTCAATTATCCATCGGAGTGATCAGTTTTCAGGCGTTTAAGAAACGTATGATTTAATTTGACCGTCTAAATTTCTAATCTTTCTTTTTGTCTTTTTGCCACCAATATTTTGATAAACAAATTCAATCATAATAAACAACAAGTGTGTATGGCGCATTAAATTCAGTTTTGATGAAGCAGCGACAAGCTACCCATTAGAATTGTTTTGGCATTTCAACATGTTTTTTAAATCGATGGAAAATTATCAATTCAGAATCAGGAAAAACCATTCTAATAAAACTTTACTTCAAGAATTAAAAGCTAATACATATCTGAAATTTAAATATAAATTCGATTTTTAAATTCTGTTTTTTTTTGTTCACAGATGGTTTATTGAGAATTTATAAACTTTATAAAGTCATATCATATGTCTAATGCTAACCTCGTTTTAAATCTAAAGTAATGCTATTTTCATTTGCGTTTACAGGAAATTCATCACTTATTGCAAAATTAGAATTCAGGTTTGAATCACAACCAAGGCCGGATTAAAGGGGGGCAAAAGGGGCAATTGCCCCGGGCCCCCCGGCTCAGGGGGGCCCCCCCGAGGGAAAAAAAGTTTTTTCATTACTTTAATCATACTTCTACAAATCCATGAAAAGAAATAAAAACTAGAAAATCTGGATGGAAACTTGAAATATAAAAACTAAAGAGCCGTGATGAAATAATATCTAGATCTTAAAAAAGTTAAGGGGCCCCTCTAGAGTAAGCAGTGAAGGAGCTCTCCCACATTTTACGAGTTGAGAATATCAAAATCTTCTGGAAAAAAAACTAAAGATATCAGGCAAAACACCTCCAATTTTCATTTTTTTATCGAAACATATCAGTAACGATATTCTGGTAAAATAAAGAAAAAAATATCTCCTCATTTTAATTACATTCAAATATCTTACACAACAATAATGTTCGTTGTTACGTTAAGTTTCCTAATTTACTGCACTAAAATAGCAGCTTATTTCGCTTTCTGATCAACATTTCAGAATTTTATCCGGCCTGTATCCGGGTTAATACCGCGTATTATAATAACTTTTCACCTTTCAATCATTATTATTGAAATGTTCATTGATTTATAAATTCTAAACCCTTTTCCCTCCCTATTTTTTAAAGTAAAATATTAAAAAAACCGTTAATTGCTTAAATTGGACCAATCGGTAGTACAGGGTTTTTTTTGTCTTGTCTTAGACTTGAAATTTGTATTTATGTGGATTATTTTCAACAGATTGAACCAAAATGTTATCATCTATTGAAGTGAATATCCTGAATTAAGTATATCACCTTCCAAATGATCATTTTCAAATTATCATAAACACGATGTGTTAGTTGAGTTGATATTATCATTGAGCGATTTTCTTAATATGAATATTTCTATGATCTTAATCTTATATTTTTCCAGATTCAATTCATTGGGATTTTCAAGTCTTGTGATGTTTCTTCAGTTACTGAAATACAGTTTCATTATTTTTTCTGAATTTTGAAAATTCAGGATCTTTGTTTAAGATACTAAATTCATTTGGATTCATTAACTGATTTTTTTTCAATATCGCGAACTCTACAATAACTGATTCTGTGTTTTAAACATTTAATCTTGATTCTCAATTATTTTCAACCGCTCATTTTTGCACTAATGCCCCTTTGGCTTTGAGGGCATCGAATGAAACTTTTGTCACATTTAGAAGAACAATTTGATTAAAAAAAATTATCTGATGAGAATCATATTCAAAAACATCTCAGGAAAAAATTTTTTTTGTGTTTCAAAGAAATAGAATTGAAATTAACATTTGGTGCAATTTCTGCTTTTGCTCTGATTGTAACTTTGTATTTTTTTTTTCAATTTAGTTCAAATTTTGTTTCTCAACACTTGATTTGAAATTATGATTTAGATTTGAAACACTGAATTTTGGTTCTGAGTACAGCGTGATTTAAAGTTTTGAATTCTCAAATTCTTATATCTGTATCTCTATGGAAAGTGGATTTGATTATTTTGTTTGTTTTTTTTTTAATTTTGTTTTCTATGTTTCAAATCTTCATACTTCCTAATTGTCTTTAGGTAAATATTTCTCGAATAAGCACAAACCAAACGATCAATGATGATATGAAAATCATTTATAATATCTATCCGGTTATTTTTTAAATTAGAGAATTTTAGTTGGTGATAAGGGTTTAAAAGAAAACGAGAATTAAATTTTGTATTTTGCTGCTTAAATCAGAGTTTTCTTTTCTGAGAAATTTCTAAACTCTTCCCCAATGTTTGCACGTGATTGATTTTAAATTTTGATTTGAAAATACCAGAAACTATGTTCTCCGCAGACAACATGGCTATTTGAAGATAGTATACTGCACTTATCTCCAGTTTTTTTCACGTTTGAAAGGTTTTGTATTTTCTGGGTAGCATTTGAAAAAAAAATCGAATTATAGGGGCCCCCCGAGAAAAATTGCCCCGGGCCCCCCGATGGCTTAAATCGGCTCTGATCACAACAAAGATACTCTCTCACGAGTCAAGAGATTTCATCAACAATAAATCGAAAAAATAGATAACGTGTTATGACTATCGCCTTCCCTAAATTTTAGAGCATAAAAAGAACAAAAAAGTATTTTTAAAAGCTGCTTCAATATAAAGGTATTGGTGTTGGCGATAGAGATTCAAATTCATCTCCAGAACCTAAAACCTGCATTGAAAACTATAACACAAGGAATCAAAATTCACATTTTACGAGGTGCGAAGAATTTGAAAACTGATTTCGACTTATTTAGGAGCACTTAATGCAAATTTGTATTTTTCCATAAGCTCTTGTTTTCTGTATCAATTTTGAAAAGACAAGGTTCATTGAAAAATTTGTGCACTTTTAAGCAAAAGTGTAAAATATCAAAAAGATTAAGAAAAAAAGTTCTTTGTTTAATGATTAATTTTCTTGAAGATTGTGAGAAATTTACCATGAGAAAAAATTACAGGAGTAAGTATGTTTCCCCCATTAAGTAAAATACGAACATTATCTAGACGAAATCTGAATTGTTTTTTTTCCGGAAATTTGTCACTTTTTGGCATTCTTCCCTCTAATCTGTATCGTTGAATGAATAAAGGATAATGAAAAGATTTAACATATTTTTTGTTATTCATGTAGGTTAGTTACTTCATCAATTATCATTGATCGATTTCACTATAAACTGCTTAGTTTAAAAATTTCTAAATGCCAGAAAATAAGAAGAAATAGAAAAAATTTGACAAAAAAATCGAGTTTGGGACGCAAAAATCTTTCAAAATCAGTTTGCCTCGGTTTCAATTTTTCCCTTGTGTATTAAAACTATCCCCTTATAATTCCACTATTTTTTCGGCAAAAAGGCAATCTACCATGCTAAACAGTCAGAAGATCTATTAGTGATTTTTAACCAACACTCCTGAATTTTAAGATTTACAGAAATTATGTCACCGATATTGCGTTCAGCTCATCTACACAATAATATTGAAATTTTAAGTTGAAATTTAGCTTAAGGTTTTAAAATTCTGAATCTCGAAGCTTGGCCATTTCAATTGCAAATGATTGAGACTTTTCACTAAAGAAAAGTTTCAACTTTCAGAATAAACCCTTCATTTCATAGTTTTTTATTATAATTCAAAATTATTTTTTTTTTAAATAGGAATTATGTGAAGGTACCTACATGAACAATAAAAAAAACAAGTTAACTTATTTATAATTTATTTGTTGTTGTACAATTGAAATTGAAAATTTTGAGTGATAACTTTAAATTCAAGAGCAAATGAAATTAAATTAGGTTCCAAAAGCTTCATATTTAGAAACTGATTTTGATCATCGTATTTTCTACCAATTTATATTTAAAGTGATGATTTTATATATTGTGTTGCCAAATTTGAAAATAATAATACTAAATTTCCAACCTACGATTCAGTAAAATAACCCAATGAAAAATTTAATGCCCGTTAGTTATGTTTGTTAATTAGCTTATCAGCCTTATTGCAGAAAATTAAAATACTTCTGAAAAGTTATAAAATATCAGAGCGCTAATATTTAGAAGCTTAGTAGGAAAAAAAAAAGAAAACAGCTTGAAATTTTGTTTTTCTATATTTTCATCTCTCAACAACGTGTGTATTATTTTTCATTGAAAAAATCCATTTAGAACGAGAAAATCTATAAAGAGCTCTTAAAGTGACAATTTTAAAATACCAGATATATCTACAAATAAAAAAAATATCAACATTTTTTCGCAGGAGATTTTAAAGATTTACTGGTTGTTTTATAAAAGGATGTGTAAGTTGTGTAGAAGGATATTGAAATGAGCATAAAGAGAAACTTTGATAAAGTTTTCATTACTCATCTCTTGTTTCATACTTTTTGAAATACATGTTGTTCAGTAAAATTCATGGGGAAAGGAGGAGTAGTGTGCATCATATATGGGCGATGGAATCGAAAAGTTATTTTTTGCACTAATGCAAAACCATCACCCAAATTCGGCAGCGCTTCCATCGCCTATTGCCGCTTCCATCCTATTTGCAACAGACCATTCCACCATCCCCCCCCCCTTTCGCAACCTCTACCCCTCTTTTTGTTCACTCAAATGATCGATTTTTCCACCAGATATTAACGTTCCTTTATATTGACTGATTTTTGAAAATTGGAAAATCACCCCCCCCTAAGAGCCAGCTCTAGGACCGCCCCTGCGCTTAAGCTATTGTATAATTTGGGTGTTTGTTCTTTAATTACATTTCTATTAATAATTTGTTATATGTTTTTAACTGTCTTGAGTGTTTTTTCCCTGTATATTGTGTGAGTGATAGCTAATTGCTCTGTCCACCACGATTATTGTATTTTTTTTATGTGAAAAGGGGCTAACGGAGTTAAAATCTAAATATCTTAGTTTTAACAAATTCATGAAATCCTCTGTTTTGGAACGAACGGGTCAACATGAACCACCCTAAGAAGCGAAATGACCCAGTAGCAACATGGCGATGCTGCGCGCATTAACGGCGGTAATGCGCGCCAAAATCATCGGTTTTCCTCGGACACGAAGAGGTTTTTCCGAAGGATCGAGCCACCGTCGATCCTTGAATCGGTCTCTTTTCTCGACCAACCACCAGCGAAGACAGATCACGGTAACAAGTTAGAGGCCCTTGTGGCCAGAGTCATGGGCCTGAATGGCCAGAGTCGGAAGCCCAGAGCGGCCAGAGTTTTGCTTGTTTGTCGGTCTATAATTGTTAGTAGTTTAAGTCTATCGGAGTAAAATACAGTCCACTAAAGTTGTTGTAATGTTTTGAGAATGAGTGCGTTTTTTTATTCGGTAAAGAAATTCTGATGCTATCGATCCAGCCATCAGGGGCGATCCTGAACATGGTCCTATCGAGCCAGATCATCAATCAGCAGATAGCATCAGATGGTATGTATGAGCGTGTGTGAAAATCTTCTTACAACCTACAAATTGTGTGTGAGCGAGCGTGTGAGAGCAGTTTTCAATTGAGTCAACCCATCCATTGATCAAGAGTTCTTGTAAGTCATATTATCGCCTATAAGAATCGAATCATGTGCCTGTGCTGTTTCCAAAATCATACTTGTCCAAAAAATGGCGTGTGAGTGCCTTCCAATTGAAAGTTACATATGAACATCTCATCCACCGTAAATGTGCCCAAAAACATCTCAAACCTATAGTTGCATTCGACCAACATATAAGAAACTTCTGACACCTATGATGTGAGTACGTCTACCATTATCAACATCAGAACTAAGTCGTCGCTTGAATTTCACTTGTCCAATGTAATATGAATGTATACTGTACCTTTTCGTTAAACATTACTACTCTCGATATATCTTGCTTTTAGTCGAAACTCAGTTTTATTTCAAATGAAAAATTCTGCAATGAGTGATAAGTTAACTCCACCAAGCATCAATTATGTTTCAAATAACAACAAAGTGTTAAATGGTTGACAACTCCACAATTCACCACCTTTCGCCATAATACAGAAACATCCAAGTACCATGGTTTGTCCATTTAAAATAATCCTTGATGTGAATACAACGTCTGCCATAATATATTTTGTTTTCAATAATTATTTCTGTGCCCCACATTGTTTATTGTCCCATATACGAAAAATTTCGTGTGTGAAACATATGTTAAGCTACAGAAATCGATGTCAACGGTCAAACATGAAAAATTACATCCGGATTAAATGCCATCCTCCAAGTGAAATGTGTGAAAATGGTTTTGAAGCCCAATCTTTCCAATCCACCATCTTTTATAAACTCAACACTACGAATCCATCGCAGAATCCATCTCCGCTGATATAAAAAGTTTGGAAAGGTTGAATAATAGAATCGAAGGAAAAATAATCAAAACAAACCAATGGAGTTGTCGGGTTTGATTCGCTGCCGTGTGGTTGGCAAAATTTGGAATTTACGTGTCGGTTTAAATCGTGTGCTGTTCATCATTTGCATCAACATTCAGTTAGAGTCGCAGAATTTGATTTCCTGTAAAGGTCGTCTGTGTTATCACGTCGGTGCCAAAATTCAAAATGAAGTTCAAAAGAAATTTCACATAATCATAACTGAAAGATAGTTAATCGGAGTGGATATGTGCGTCAAAGTTCTGTTGGATAGTGTAGGCGGCAATGTTACTACTGGTCGATGGTATCTTTCGCTCATGTGGAACATTAAGGTAGGCTACCTACTTTTGTCAATCTGCATATCTACAAGTGACTTTACAATTTTTTAACTGGTTATATTTCTATCGAGAAAATCATTTCAAATACTCTGCTGCACAGTGAACGGGAAACTTGGTAAAGATTCATGACATGCGATTATTAATTCACAATTTTTTTGAGGATGCTCTTACTTAATGAGTGATGCAAGATATTTTTGGGCTTGGAGCAAGCAATTGAATGATTCATCAAGCAGTCAATCTTTTAATTGATTGCCAAAAAAGTAAGTGTGGTCATCTTTCATCAACACCCACCAAGGACACAATCGATTACACTTGGTTGGGTTGTAATGAGTCAAGTTGAGTTTTTTCAAGTTTTTTTCTGCGTCAGTGAATAAAAGGATGAAATGTATTGAGTTGGGGTTGGAGACAAACACAAGAGAGAGATACTTTGTCAATGTTCGGCAATTAAAAGATTCGAATTATTCACTTGAGACAAAATATTAGTTTCATTTTGAAGGTTTTCATAATCAATCGGAATTCATCGATCAATCATAATCACATTCACTTGTAATCTTTTATCATTCACAATCGGCAGTCGGAATCACTGGAAATCATTCAAGTGGAACTCATTCATGGCAACATTTAATCAGAAATCATTCACTTATTTTTATAAATCAATCGAGAACCAAAATCAAATGTTCAGTTTTTTTCACACTCAAGTTCGATTCACTGAAGTCGGATTTTATCTTGGGACAATATTGAAACAAAGTCAGTCGATAATTGGTCAGCTTATTTTTTCTCTGGGAAACGGTCAGTAAACCATTCAGACTATGTCAGAGCACCATTCAGTATAGAGGGGCCTGAGCACAGCGAATCAGGTTCGCCTCGAATATGTCAGCAACTCATTCAGTTTTTTTTTTATTCGGGAATAAATAAGATTCAAATCGGTTTCATTCAGACAATCATTCACTTTAGAAAAAACATTTCACTTTAGAAAAAACATTTAAGCAATTATTTCGGGAATCAGTTGGATTCAAATCAGTCAGAAAAATCATTCGAGGACACAGTCAGTCCACCAGTTTTCAGGAAATTGGTCAGCAAATCATTCAGATTTACTTCAGAACACTTAACAATACACTTTACAAAACAAAGGGAACCAAGCGGGGTTCCATTCGGTTGTCATTCAGGCCGGCATCATTCGGTCAGCAATTTGGTTCGGTATTATCCGCATTTATGTTCGGAGTAGGCGTTGGAATTCGTTTTTCGGTTAACCTGATCGCGGGATCAGGACATTTATGTGACGGTTTTTTTTTTTCTGCTGTGCCTTTTCTGCTACAATCGGGCATGGCAATACCAGGGCTTTCCAGCGCGCCTCCGAACACACAAAAAACTTTCGAAAGTTTTTTTGTGCAGTCACTCCGCCATCAGGAGTTATCGGGAATCAAAGGGATTCAATAATTCGGTATCAGTCGGTTATATCATTCGGTACATTTCAGAGTTGCGTTGGATTTCGGTTTACGGATAGTCTGATCGACGGGATCAGGACTAGCATTTGGCGGTTTTTCATCAAGCATCATCCTGGATTAAGTACCAGGACTCTCTAACGCAACTCTGCATCACACATACACACAAACACTCACACATACAATCAATCAATAGGAATGAAGCTAGCGGAGTATGAGTCAGTGATGATACGGTTTGACTTTTGGACAGAAGTCACTTGGACATGTGTCTGTTTTTTTTGAGTCTGACTTTGTCAGAGAACATTTGGTATTTTGTCGGAAATCCATTCAGTTATTCAGTCAGAAAGCCATTCAGCTACCCATAAAGAAAAATGGTCTGTGAAAATTGTCAGAAATCCATTCAGAAACACGTTCAGAAAAACATTAAGAAAAATTGGACAGAAAAACAGTCTGAGAATATTGTTGGAAAATCATTCAGAATTGGTTGTTGGATAAACATTTTGAGAAAGGGTCAGCAATTCATTCAGAAAACCTGTCAGAAATGAGTCGGAAAGAAATGTATGTTGAGTCAGCTTTCATGTTAGTTGTATGTTGGTTATAAAGTCTGAGTATGTGTCAGAAGAGCTTGGGAACTTGGTTGTTCGGCTCATGTCAGTTTTTTGAAAGTCAGAGAGCTTGGACAGCTCAGAGGTTGAACAGTCAGAAAGGCATGGCAGGCAGAATCAAGTCAGAGCATGAGTTGGAATCACAACGCTGGTCGTGGCAAAGGCCAGCGCACGCTCAGAAAGTTAAGTATACTGAAATATCAGGCAAAATTAGAAGAGTGATACTTCCTTTCCCAAGCTATCAGGCACCTACCAGGACTACTATCGGACGAAGGCGGACAACCAGAGAGGTTGCAATCAAAAAGGGCAAAAGGCAACGGCATAGGCGAGGTCGAGAGCGACGTGGGTCAACGGCGGGCGGCAAGCAACGAGCGCAGGTCGTCGATGTGCCAACAGCGAGAAATACAACAACGGGAATTTTGAAATGCCTTCGTTCCGTCGCCTTTCAAGGCGGGCGGCATGTTCTGGAACGAACGGGTCAACATGAACCACCCTAAGAAGCGAAATGACCCAGTAGCAACATGGCGATGCTGCGCGCATTAACGGCGGTAATGCGCGCCAAAATCATCGGTTTTCCTCGGACACGAAGAGGTTTTTCCGAAGGATCGAGCCACCGTCGATCCTTGAATCGGTCTCTTTTCTCGACCAACCACCAGCGAAGACAGATCACGGTAACAAGTTAGAGGCCCTTGTGGCCAGAGTCATGGGCCTGAATGGCCAGAGTCGGAAGCCCAGAGCGGCCAGAGTTTTGCTTGTTTGTCGGTCTATAATTGTTAGTAGTTTAAGTCTATCGGAGTAAAATACAGTCCACTAAAGTTGTTGTAATGTTTTGCGAATGAGTGCGTTTTTTTTATTCGGTAAAGAAATTCTGATGCTATCGATCCAGCCATCAGGGGCGATCCTGAACATCCTCTTTTTGAATTTTTGTGTGCTGTTCTAAATCGTCCCAACGTAACGCAATTGATTCCAAAGCGAAATCAACTGGCACGTTCGTGAACAGTGAGACGACGTCCAGTGAGAAAAAACCGTCTCTGGGGGAAGAGGGACACTCCGCATTTCGTTAGCAAAATCAAAACTGTTGTTGATGTGGTGCACGGTGTTTCCGGCGATCTTATTTAAAATCCCAGAAAGATATTTCGCTATTTTGTATGTGGCAGTGCCAATAGTTGACACAATCAAGCGAAGTGGCCTTCCATCCTTATGTGTTTTGGGGAGACCATTCACTCTGGGCGGGTTGCAGTGAAACACTTTTAATTTGTACATTATGCGTTTGTCAATGCAACCTTGCTTTTTCTCACTGGACGTCGTCTCACTGTTCACGAACGTGCCAGTTGATTTCGCTTTGGAATCAATTGCGAATATTTGATATTCAAACTAAAAAATGCCATCATAAAATTATTTTTGGTTAACACCAATCTGAAAAATGACCGTTCATAAGTATATATAATTTAAAAAAATCCCTTATAGCTAACGAACGTTTCCAAATACAAGTTTGCTCTCTCATTTCCATAAATAAGAGCTGAAATTATTTTCGACACACCCCAACATTTAAACTTTCAAAAATTATAATTCGCTTACAAACCGTCATATGTATGTGGTGTCTTAGGAAATGTTGCCTCAACAACTGTTGGCTACAACTGTGTAGAAGACAATTTGGCTCTATTTGTTCACTGGAAAACATTTTTATGTTTAAATCATACAATCATGACACGTCCCAATATTAAATTTAAGAATATTAAAACTCAGCATTTTCGTTGAAGACATCATTAGCAGAGATGCCAATGATCAATGAAAGACAGCAAATTTCAGTCGACTTTGATACTGTTTTGCATGGTTATGTCATGCAATATTAAATTTTTGACAGCGGAATTAGATTACAATGTCATGACCAAGTTAAATGGTCAAAATATTGAGTGCTGCAACTTTTTTCTTCTCGCTGTCAAAGATTAAACTATTTCAATTATTAGGCAACAAATTATGTAAACTCCTAACACAACCACAAAATGATATAAAAATGAATGTGTGAGAATGCGAAGTACAACAATGTCAAGCAACACTGACATTGCTGATGGAGTTTGTTGCTTGGTCATTCAATTTGTAGACGACTTTGTTGTTCTTTTGTTGACATTGGCCACTAGCCGATAATCAGGATCGAACGAAATTGACTGATATTTAGCTAGTCCATCTCTTAAAAAGTATCTTCGTAATTAATTTTGTCACGATAAAGCTCCCTCCTGGACCACTGTGAAGTGGCAACTTCCATAAGACTGAAAATAACGTCTTCAACGGTATAAATTTGATTAACCTTCTTACTGCATCCGAAGTTGTTATATCGATTTGAAAAAAAAAATTACGTATATTGAATCCATCTCTCCTCTTCATTACATCATGTGTTTCGAACGAATAATTTATGTATCTCTTATGGAACAACCATAACAAAAACTTTCCAACGAGCGACCACGAAGATATCAGGACACGTTCCAGGAATACCACGGACAAACAACATTGAACCGTGAAATTGAACATCTTACGCCAGACATGATGTGGCTAATTTCCATAAACCAATCGATTCCCGGGAGATGAGAGGAAAAGCGCGCTTTCTTTGAAACCCGACGATCCTGCTGAAATGGGTTGACTCGGAGCAGGTCCTTGTTCCAAGTTAGGTATGATTGCTTTCTTTTCCCGGAATCAACAAGCGAGGATCGAGTCAATACGCCTAAGCTTGCGCATAGCGGAAACAAGATCGATGAGCTATTGAGCTACTGAAATTTTCCGACCGGCTTTACATGCTACATAAGTATTTTGAACGCGTCTCGCTTCGGCGAAAACCAGAAGAAAAACAAATAAACTGAAAACTGATAGGTGGAGCACATGTGTTGTACCTTCTTCACGAGATGAATGTGTTGCATAGTGTATGGCAAAAATTATCTATGGGCATTTGACTCGATTCATGGTTATGACATGTGTAAAAAAAGTGAATAACGTGAATTTATTGATGCATATCACGAACGTGGTAGAATATTTTGATGCTACAACTTTAGAAGTGTTACCCCTTAAGACCCTACGAATTATTTTTTCTGATTCAGAAACGTGAAGTTCACTGGGGAGATCGAAGCAATCCTTGGTTGTGGCAATACGTGAAAAAATTGCTCTTCGAAAAATTATTTGAAATTGGTCCAATACTTGAAGAACCATTTTAATCCCTGGCGAAATTAGTTAATGAGATCATCAAATTGGTAAAGCGTACAGTGGTCCAATTCTCTAAAAAGCTGACAAAAAGTCTGTTTTCAACAATTTTTGCTCTGAAACCTTTCAAAATTGTTCAATAATTATAATTTCACAAAAAATAACACATTCTTTTCATATTTTCTTTTAAATTTCCTTTTTTATTGTAAGAATTCGAAAAATTTAATTTAATTTAATATCTCAGTAAGTAAATTCTTGTATTAAAATTTTCCAACGCATTGCTGCAAAATCTATCACATCCTAGAAAGGTTAATTGAATCTAATATTATCTCAAAATTACAATACACATGAAATTAAATCAATACAGATTGACCTGACAACGCTCTAGTACCGATCACTTTTTTAATTTTTCACTAAATAACGAGTCAATATAGAAATTTTATGATAGATGAGAATTGTTCAACAATTTCGCCACTACTGATCAAAATTTTGAAGTTAAGGTTTGTAGGCTTTTTTTTTCTTAAATGATCATTTATTATATCAATGGTTGTTTCAACACAAAACACTTAATTTACATTTTAAACGAGAAATACAGACTTTTTGCTTCGTATTTTCTAAATTTTTGAATTTAACCTTTAGTATTTATTTTTAATTTTATTTTTTATTTCATATTTTTGAAATAATACCATAAAAGTTTTTAACAATTTTTAAAGTTTCAATTTATTCTCATGAATATTGAACAGCAAAAAAGGTTCATGGATTTGAACAATCATCAGAAGAATATTTGAGAAACCGTAATTTAATTATGTTTATGGAGTTTTCCTAGTAAAAAGTATAGTAAAAATAACACAGAAATTCATACTGATAGTGCTTCAAAATATGAAAAGGATGTTTTATGAATGGATTTTTGAGTATAGGGGATTTTTTTTATTACCTGACAATTTGCGCCGGGGGTCTTCAGATTTTCCCCAAAAGTGAAAATTTGATTCATTTTTGCGACTTAAAAATACATGTATTTTTTCAGATTTCTATCATTTTTATTTTTTGAGTTAGCTTCGGTTAGATTTTTTTGTCAATAAAAAATAACCATTTTTCAAAGCTACATAACTCTGTTATTTTTCAACGGAAATTATAAAATAGCACATCAAAATGCATTGAAATTTTATCTGCTTTCCAAATAAAATAGTTGAAAAAAAATTAAAGACCTTCAACATGAAAAGATGTAAATAAACTTTAAATGGCGTCTAAAAGTACCGTCTGCACTACCGAATATTTACAGCCTGGGCTGGCCATACTGAGCTCTTCGAATATTTCTACATTTGTGCCACACTCTTTGTTTTTGATCAATGGGAAAGGATTTTGGTGTCCAGTGCTTAGCTCCCGATATAAAAACTATGTAAAGCACGTCTATATTTAATTTTTTACTCACATTTATGTGATCCCTAACACAGGGACTGAACCTTCTACTATTGACATTGATTATGCTTCACAATGATCTTTGATCGAAAAGTTAATAAGTTATATAGCATATGACTAGGTTGTAAAAGCAACATTTCCATTATTTGTTATATCACATTAACAATACGATACTAAGAATTCTGGTTAAAATTTAAAGTCAGTTATGCTGCAAACTCTCTACAACGCCCAAAAAAGTAGTGTTTTTTACCTGCTTTGATAAGTTCTTTTGTTTCCATGTTGTTAGAAGTGCGCGCTATCTCCATATGTGAGTGCAGTTGTTCGACCATTGTTTGTTTCCGATGCAAAAAAGAGATTTTTTGTCATTATTTCTTTCATAACTCTTCAAGAAATTGATGGCCCACTTTGGTGTCTTCAGATAAAAGTTGCATCATAAATTGAGCTATTCAATGGTATTTATTGCAAAATATTCGATGGTGCAGACGGTACTTTTAGACGCCATTTAAAGTTTATTTACAATTTTTCATGTTGAAGGTCTTTATTTATTTTTTTCAACTATTTTATTTGAAAAGCTGATAAAATTTCAATGCATTTTGATGTGCTATTTTATAACTTCTGTTGAAAAATAACCGAGTTATGTAGCTTTGAAAAATGGTTATTTTTTATTGACAAAAAAATCTAACCGAAGCTAACTCAAAAAATAAAAATGTTAGAGATCTGAAAAAATACATGTGTTTTTAAGTCGCAAAAATGAACCAAATTTTCAATTTTGGGGAAAATCTGAAGACCCCCGGCGCAAACCCGTCAGATAATAAAAAAAAATCCCCTATAACAACCTAGAGATTCAATTAAATTTCAATTTATTTCGTGATCCAGGAGGTTATTGGCTAAGAAGTCGAATTTGATTAAAAAAGTGGTTCAACTCTTTGACGTCGTTCTCAAAAAATGGCAAAAAAAGGCAGCCCAATTTGCCATATGTTGTAGCCCAGAAATGTGGGAATCTATCCAACGTAAAATTAGAGTGGAGTTATGTGGAGTTTTTGTTTAATCTCTAGTTGAAGTTATAAAATTCAAAATATTTATCGTTTTTTACAACTAAATTCCATATTTAAATATTTCAACTTTATTCCAAATCACATATTTTTGTTAGATAAAGTGTAAAATATGCCTAACAAAAATATAAAAATAATTGCAAAGCAATATATCTATTGAATATCTATTCGTTTTTCAATGTAAGCAAATCTTTGCGAATTTTTCAAAAAATATTGAATCTTTTCTTAGTATTTCTTTGAGAACTCCGAAACGGGTAAACTTAAGACTATCATTTTCATGGTTTCATTTAGCTTGAAAATGCCGGAACACGATAAAATATTTGGATAGATAGTTATGGGCGCTTCGAAAATTGACTTTCTGCCAGCTTTTCTGGGTTTTGGACCACTGTGAAGCGGTCGAAGTGAATACCCAAAATTTCGGTGTTAATGAACAACACAAAGTTCCTGTTTAACCTTGGAAGATTGCACTCAATGGCCGGTAATGCAACAATCCGTTTGAATTACTCCAAGCTCACAGCAAAATATATAACCCGGAATTCCCTAGACTGGACACTTCAGATGAGGAAGAAAGCATCAAATTTGTGAAATTCGCCAGTCAAGAAGATTCAAAGCTAAGTACCCACCCATTCTATTTGATTAAACATTCTAAAGAATGATTCAGTTGCTCACGAGAAAAATACATTATGCATATGCATAAGAAGTTTTGTTTAGGTTCTGTATTTGTTGTAGTTTTTATGATAAAATTCCGTAATCATATAGACCTGAAATTTTACAAAAAATGGGAGCCTATGAAAATTGAGTTTGAATAACGAAAGATACAACGTATTCAAAATACTAACTTTCGCTTCTCGTGATTAGGATTACAACGAGACCCATTTGTGGTAATGTTTTAAAAAAGAAATACATGCTATAACTTTTCAAATTTTTTTCAAGTATCTTATTCTCTTTCAATAAAACAATAGGATCATAGATTTCAAAATTTTGCTTATGATATTCAAATTAAATTATTCAGCTTTATAGTTTTTATCGATATTAAAACACAAGTTATCAGATTCACCTTTATAAAATCATATATATTACTGTACCCTTGATCTTGATATTTAAAACATATTTTGCATATTAGTACAAAATGATAGGGAAGAGACTTTTTTTTATTTTTGGAAACAGGGCATCGACGCGAAATTCAATATCAATTAATAGTAGAACTTTTATGTTGTTGTATTCAATTTGACTATTCCCAAATCTTTTTAAAGTTTTTAATCAAAAACACCTCGTAGACATTAAATATTAGGAGTTTCCTAAGGAAATGTCTAGGAGCATAGGAGGTGTAGGTCCACCAAAGATCGCACCATTTTCCAAAAATGGCTCCTGATCCAAACCTCTCCCTTACTAAACAACCCTTCATTTGATACATGAATATAGATTCGCAGACGTATAGACAGTTTCTATAGCTGGTGACACTGACTTATCGTTGTTTCAGAGTTTTTAAAACAAGCTTTTGAAGAAAACTGGAATAACAGATCTACGGTTGATCCTAAAAAGTATCTTATTAACAATCCTTCCTTCATCCCTCTTTGACTACTAGGACGTGCCGGCGCCGTTATTGATCATTTTTTCAAAGAGAGAGCATGAGTTTTGTGCATTGAGAATGAGTTGCTAATCCCAAGCTGCATTCTTTTGGCCCTTGTACAAAATTGATGGCCTCGATCAATCACGGAGTAGCAACCATTGGCGATGTGGAACTAGTTCTACTTAGCCACGCCAGCGATCATGAAATTCGAAATGCATTGAATGATTTGATACAATATTGTATTAAGTTTTTACAAAAAACATGAGAAAATAATGGTATTTTTGATGACTAATTAAAGCATTTCGGGCTTAATGATTTAAGGTGGATATGAGTAGTCAAACAAGCTAAGGCTATGATCATTTAGTATCCGGGCACTTTATTTCGGTGATATCTACGTTAAAAGAGCGTTAATAGTAGCGTTGTGTTGGTTATGAAAATGACTATCTTGCCTATTTTTGACAGATTTTTAAGCTAACGTGTGTTTAAGATATTAACGACGCAAAAAGACATGATAAAAATAATTATGCACAAATTTGCTCCTTTTACGCATTTTGCGCCTCGAAAATTCTTCATTGTTGACTTGAAAGCTGTTGAGCTGTTGAGCTGTTGAGCTCTGTTGACTTGATTCTGGTTAATAAGTATAAAGAGCCACTCTAGGATGCTCACGAAGTTCAAACCAAGCATCTTAGTGGAACCCTCGATCTTAAATATGGTAAAAAGTCTTTGGTTATTGGAGATAACTGAATGCAGACTCCCTCAATAATGCAAAAAATCCATTTCCGGCAGGCAAAAAGTGTTGCCTGACTAGTAGACACCAAGTTAATAACTAATAATGATCAGTTCCAAAGATTGTAATCTGTGCATCCGGTTTTAACGCAATATGACAGATGTGTTCTGATGGTCAAAAAAATTTATGTTAAAACCGGATTCAAGAGATCAAATTCATCGAGATGCCTACTCATTGAAAGGTTCCAACACGATTCCCATTGCTTTTTCCAGGCGAGTTTGAGTAAAATAGCATGATTTTGCAAAGGTTTTGCTTCTGTGGTAAAAAAAATAAATCAATACATGACTGAAAAAAGTGTGCATAGATAAAAAAGAGATTTTATGTAAAAGTTAGAGTATGTCTTTAAATCATTAATAAATTTTTTTTTATATTTTTACAATAAATGTCACATTAACATCTTCATTTCCTTCATAGAAAGTTTTCCGATCAAATGAATAGTTTTTAAAATACACACGTTTGAAACTGCCCGGATACTAAATGATCATAGCCTTAAGCTAAGCTAAGAAACGTGAAGTGTGAATAATAAATTCAAAACAGATACCGTCTCACCTGCTGTTTTTCTGTGCAAATTTCCAATCAAAAAAACAAAAACTTGCTATCTAGCGTAAGTATTTTGATTCAATAATCTTAAACTAACAACAGAATTTCTACCTTTTGAGAAAGTTTGTTATTCAATTCCCTACAAACCATTTCAAATGTTTACTTTGGACCTCTGAGCCACAAAATATTTGCATGCTTCTCATCAATGCAAAATTTTGTTGTGAGCTTCATTTCATCATTTTTTTTTCCTTATTTCTTCCCACAATACTTCCGGTAGGGTAGGAAATCAAGACGGAGCGATAAATTTGAAAGGAAGCAAAAAAAACTGGTACAAAATCAATTTCGGAAACAAACACCCAGCACTGGAAATCGGATCAAGACCCGGGTCTAATCCCAGCTGGGTTCGGTTGTTCTTTTGACAGGTGCTGTAGCTGCCGTGTAGAATGTTTTTTTTTCGGCTGTGTCCAACAAAATAACTAAATGTGTTTATTTAGAAAATTTCCCACATCGTCGTCGCTCTGAAATTGATTTCCATTGTGTTGAAAATTGGTGAATATAAGTTTTTTTTTGTAGCCAGTTATTGCTTTGGAACGCCTTCCAGAATCCAATTTCTTAGACTGACCATGCTGTGACCTACTTGATTAATCCGTTCCGGTTCAATTAAATTACATCACATGGTAAGAGAGATGGCTCTCGGTATCGGAGACGAGTGCATTTGTATGGTAGTGACATGTTTTGCTGGTCAATCACCATTCACAGATCTACATAGCAGGGAACGGAGAAGAGGACTCCAGTTATATTTGGAATTACTTCACGGCCACCAACATAATTGTGTTTAATTGAAATAAATAATCAAGAAATTATTCGTAAGATGCATTCATTCATCAACGTTCAGGCAACTGAAGTCAGTCTGGAATGAGAAAAGCGTGAAACGGCTAAAGAATAATAAACGGAAAACCAAAATGCGTAAACCCCAACTAAAGTACGCGTCTTTAAGTAGCATAATGTTTACATCTAGAAGGGGCTGAAACAGAAATACTCTGGCAGACAGAAATTTTAAAGAAGCTGTGAGTTATGATTTACAGTTTTCGAAAAAGAGACAACATTTGTTTGTTGCTAGTTGGATGTAAACCGTCCGTTATTGTGGAGTGAGTTTAATTGAGCGATGTATTAACTTGACTTGACTTTTCGACTTTGGTCAATTGAACTTTGCGGTTTGCCTGATTGCGTAGCTGTTACTGTGAGAACTTATCGCGACTGACGACGTTATGAATGAATTCACTTTTCATTCATGAGATGCATGCTGGAACCGTCTGCTTTGTATTTTCTTGATTGGTATAGACTATTTGATCCTTCTGAAAAACTCTTGTTTTTATGCCACCGGAGTTACATTAATAAGAGTGAGTGCGATACTTAAAATAACAGCACTGAAACGTTTTATGATTAACGTAGGACTTCAAGCTGGCGTTTTCGACAGGCCAAGGGACGATTTAGCTCCCATGGTTCCTTTAACAGGAAATATCTCTTTGTTTTGCCAACTCTTCCTTATAAGTAGGGTAGAAAAATTAGTTAAATGATTGATTATGTCACGTGTTACGTTTTACAACTAACAGATTTTAGTTAATTTTTTTCAATAGTACGATAACCAATTTATTTTGGAATCGTTCTGTTATCAAATCATTTTTCAAAGCTGTTGTTATGAAAAATGTATTCATAAATTGCGAACGCAACTACAAAAACTTTGGTTCAAATTATTGATACCAGAATAAATCATTTTTTTGTATTATCTTTAACAAACTACGTTGATTTGCACTTATTTAGACCCCTGTATAACTGACGCAAACATATACAATGATCATCAGACTGAGTTGATTTGGGGTTATTTTTGAATTTCTCAAACCCTGTGATCTAAAAAGCTTCGCCTAGGTCCAAAACTCATCCATGATTTTTTGCAAAATTTTTATTTAACGTTTACATGAGTAAATTTCAACTTTTAGGTTTGTATGGGAAAATTTAATATTTTGTACTGAGAAATCAACATCATTTTTGTTTCGTCTGTGGAACCGAGCCAGCTGATGGTTTTGTGCCAATTTATAAAATTCTTGATAGAAATTTTCCGCTGAACAACTTTGTCGAAGTCCGTAACTTCGTATTTTATTAGGTAGAAAAGTTATTAGCTGTTAAACAGGGATATTTCTTTTCGCATTGATGAACAATAAATTCAATTGATATCACTGCTTGAGCCTCGCAAAATGTTGCATGAAAAGTAGTCACGCAATACCTCGCTAAGCACCCTGCAGGGATGTCAATTGAAATTATTGTTGACCAGTGCAAAAAAAAACGTACCCCTATTAAACAGCTTATAACTTTTTTTCCTAATAAGATACGAAGTTACGGCCTTGGACAAAGTTGTTCAACGGAAAATTTCCTTCAGGAATTTTATAAATTGGCACAAAAACCATGATACCAACCATCAACCATGATGACTCATGATATACCCCCTACTCCCTAAACTCCACCTGGGGCCACAGACCTGGTTCCCACCTCAAAATGTTCAACATACTATTCTTCAATAGTAGGTCTATTCGCGCTAAAGCGCTCGAAGGCAATACTTATTGACGAGACCACTTTCAGCAAAACCTCTCATTCTTACGACTCGACGTCCGAACTCTCCTCTAGCGACTTGAGAACCAGCATCTCCTCGCAATGACTCGAGGTTCCCACACAAACCTCTCTTCTTCGCGAATCGAGGCCTGATTTCTCCTCAAAAGACTCGAGATCCGACCCCTCCTCGCATCGACTCGAGGTTGACCTCTTCTCTGCACGATTCAAGGCCCGATCTCGGCTCTAGCGACTCGAGATCTGACCTCTCAACGTAGTGATTCAAGGTGACCACTTATACCCCTCCTCTCGTTGATTAAGGGCTTGATCTCTCCTCTTACGATTTGAGACCCGACTCCTTATCATAAAGACTCGGGGTTGACCACACAAACCTCTCCTCCTGAAGATTTGAGGCCTGACCTCTCCTCTAACGTTTCGAAGCCAGACCTCTTATCTCCAGGATTCGAAGTTCACCACCTTGCCCGTCGTGTGCCGGTCGAGAGCAGCTTATCCTAGACACGTGCCAGTCACAGCACACCACGGGACTTAACGCAGCGACTCGGATGATTCCCGACGAAGACGTTATCCTACTCCGACTCGAATGGCTTACCCGGTGTCGAGAGCCACTCTACCCTTGGGTGTTCCCCAATGGTGGAATAATCCTTCCCAACGATTTCCACTGCGAAGAAGGTATAGTCTTATCCCGCAGCTTCGGTCGCTGGGAGCCACCCTGCTTGGATACTTCCCGAAGGTGGAGCATACTACGCACGAACACGGCGCACCCACGGCATCCGCTACGCAGAAGATGATGCCTTATCTTTGTAGCTTCAAACCGTGGAATCGGATACTACTCGGCAGCCTCCCGTCGGTGCGGTCAGTCTACTCCGACCGTTGCGTTGTCCGGCATTCTTTATCCCTTTGGCTGGCAACCCTAGGATTTTCGGACCGCGGCTTTTCCCGACAGTGACGACATCGAGAGCCTCTCTACCCGTGGGTATCCCTCGACAGTGGTTAACTCTATTCCTGTGAAGTCCGTTACGAGGAAGGTGTAGTCTTATTCCCGCAGTTTCCTCCTTAGGAAGCGGCACTACTCGGATACCCCCGGCGGTGGGATATCCTACACACGTTCACGGCGCACCCATGACCTCCGCTACGCAGAAGATGATGCCTTATCTCTGTAGCTTCGATCAAGGGATTTTACGCACACTACTCAGATGTTCCCCGTCGATGGAGTCATTCTATACCGTTCGCGGACTGCCGTTGACTCCAGCTCCTCTGCAGGGCAGTCATGCTCCGGGTGAACCCATCGCTAACCGCATGCCAAGTGTTGTAATCCATAAACATCCTCTGCACCACGTTGTTTGCTGTCGCGTCCGGCCCGCAGGTGGCAAGTATGTTGGTGCGTGCCACCGCAAACCTCGGACAGGCAAATACCACATGTTTGGGTGTTTCCTTTACGTCACCACAATCTGGGCAATATGGCGAAGCCACATGTACAAACTGGTAGTGGTACTTCATGAAGCATCCATGACCAGTCAGGAATCGCGTCATATGGAAGTCCACTTCACCGTGTCTTCTTCCGATAACGATGTGCGGGATCAGCAAAACCGAGATGGGCATGACGCCCGCCACTACGCAGGCAGCTTCGAACGACATGGTCCGGTATCCACTGACAACCACAAGGTTCATCAGCCGCTGAACGCTGCTAAGTCTCTGCAGGTTTCATTGTCTTCCCATGGCCTGCCTCCAGGCCGCTGCTCCGTACCACAAGATTGACGTGGTCACGCTTGCCAGTATCCTCCTCTTACTTCTGCGGATTGCCGAGGAGTTTAATATCATCCGTATGAGTGCGGCCGTGGCCATTGTCGCCCTCTTACACACTCTCTTACATACTAAATCTGTCGTCTATCATCACATCACCCCTTGGTACTTAATTGCGCGTTTGGACACGCTGTCGCATGGTCTAACTGCAATGGTACCTGTTTGGGGGTGAGATAAGGTTGGTAATTAGCACCATATCGGTTTTGTGGTGGACTAAACGCAGGCACTTGGAGTGCATCCAGCTTTCTACTGCCTGGTTAGCTACTGTGGCAAGTAGCTATACCTCCGCTGTTGAGGAGCCTTCTCGCCAAGAGGACTACATCATCCGCTAATCCTACGAGTTCAGCTCCCGATGGGAGGCTCGTTCGTAGGAGTTCGTCGTAAGTGATGTTCCACAGAAACGGGCCTAGTATTGACCCCTGTGGAACACCCGCTGAAACCTCTTGTGTTCGCAAACCCTCGCCGGTCATATGCTGCAGTTGGCGATTGTGGAAGTAACTTTCCACAAGCCTATACAGATATTCCGGGACCCTAACGGCTAACGCTGTTGAAGGCGTTCTTTACATCGAGAGTGACCACCGCGCAAAAGAGGAGCCCTCTCCTATTAGCTAGCCTGGCTCTGTCCGCTAGCTCAATGACAGAGCGGATGGCATCTACGGTGCTGCGTCCTCTGTGGAAACCCAATGTGCCAAGAGATTTCATGACTAAACATCGACCTGGTCATGTCAGGCTAAAGGCAAACTCTTTAAACAACAATTTTCATCAGAATAATTATTAGAATAATTCGTGGAAGGCATTTCTCTATTAATTTTCAAATCTTGGATATCGCGTGCCTTTGCCTGATAAATTGAACATTGGAAATGGACTCGATATGAGTTGATGTTTAACAGTAATTTTACTACAAACGCTTCAACGGTTACCCAATCATCTCATACAGATACATATTGGGCCTAGCCCCAAATTTGTGACATATTCCTTATAATTATGTCCACAAAACAGAAATTTGTGATTCACTCGTCGAGGGCTAGATAGGAAAAAATAACAAAATTTGATAACATTTTGTCACTTTTAGTCTATTTCATCACTAAATGCAATGGAATGATTAACTGTTGATGGTAAATTCTTAAACACCATATACTTTTCAATTAAAAATTGAATTTCACGTTTTTAGATTTGGGTTGGTGGCAAAGGGGTATAAGCAGAAATAAACAAAATGTAACTGGCTTCAAACAAAATGTGACTTCAGTTAGCAGGGTTTATTCAACGAGCTCACAACATAAGAAAATATTGGAAAACATGGTGAATAAATTAGCATATGATGTTTGACAGCCAAGGATTCGTTCTAGATGGTTATTTCGGTTTTGGTCATTTTGTCACTTATACCCCTTTGGCTCCAAGGGCCTCATATGTTGTTTTTTTATTAACAGCAGTACAGTTTGAGATGATCTATCAGAAATAAATCTGAATAAAATCATACGATAAATACGACGTAAAACTGATAACAATTTAGTATCGTGCTGCAGTTTTATGTACACAAATAAAATTATGAAGATTTGATCGAACCGTTTCATTTTGCTGAAGTTTAATGCTCATTCGTTTAGTGGAAGTTACAGTTGCGTTCAAAAAAGAATGAAATCGCTTGAAGCTGCGCACCCACTTCCAACTTTGACAAGCAGCCATTTTTCTCTCGGTTGATATTTTTTCATGAAAATTTCACACAATCTAGTTCAACTATCCAACTAATATTGCTCAAATTTTGAAATCTTTACATTGACGGGAAACAAAGATACAGATATTCCCGTAAAAAAGAGAAATTTGGAGTTGCTTCACTAAATTTGCTATATCTTTGACAATTTTCATTGAAAAATCTTGAAATTTGGTCAAAAGATGTGAAAATGTTTGATCTAATACCAGGCCAAGTTTCGTCAAAATCGATGAACGTGATCAAAAATGGTGCCGGGTTGAAAATGAGATTCATTATCGCCCAGCAGACGATTTCATTCTTTTTTGGACGGATGTTTATATGGAAATCATCGTAATCCATGTATTCTTGGTATTTTCTTTCACAAAATCAAAATTTATCACAACGAATGTTGTAAATTGATAGGAACTTCATTCTTCCTTTGTTTAGAAACAGAAATTGTTCCAACAGAACTGGTATTGAAACACAAGAGCGAATAGAATATTCGCTTAAATTGTAGATCAAATTTGTTTATCGGTATAATTAGCAGGTCATTTCTGAAGCTCTGTTCTTCATATTTTGAGCTCTGTTGAAACATTTTCTCTTTCGAAACAAAGAACGAATGAAGCTTTTAGCAATTTATAACATTCTTTGTGATAAATTTTGGTTTTGTGAAAGAAAATACCAAGAATACATGGATTACGATGATTTCCATATAAACATCCGTCCAAAAAAGAATGAAATCGTCTGCTGGGCGATAATGAATCTCATTTTCAACCCGGCACCATTTTTGATCACGTTCATCGATTTTGACGAAACTTGACCTGGTATTAGATCAAACATTTTCACATCTTTTGACCAAATTTCAAGATTTTTCAATGAAAATTGTCAAAGATATAGCAAATTTAGTGAAGCAACTCCAAATTTCCCTTTTTTACGGGAAAAGCTGTATCTTTGTTTCCCGTCAATGTAAAGACTTCAAATTTTGTGCAATGTTAGTTGGATAGTTGAACTAGATTGTGTGAAATTTTCATGAAAAAATATCAACCGAGAGAGAAATGGCAGCTTGTCAAAGTTGGAAGTGGGTGCGCAGCTTCAAGCGATTTCATTCTTTTTTGAACGCAACTGTAGTTATCTACTTTATTCTACTTTATACTGTAAATTCATGTGTATTCAATTCCATTATTTATTCCACAAGTATAGAATTCTAAATGAATAACTGAATCGGTCAACCCACGGAACTCGATTACAATCAGAGATGTAACACTTTGATAGCGGCATATTCCCAATCCAGCTGATCAACATCGTAAGATAACAATAAAAATTCAAATTACCAACCCTTATTGGTCACCGAGGGACCCTAAATTATCGTTGCGCCGCATTTGAGGAAACAACATAGGATCGAATCCCTCCTTGAAGTGGTCGCTTGTTAGACAACTTTCGAGAGCTTCTTACTTGATTTTTTTTCTCCTCTTTCGTTATCCTAGATCTAGGGGAGCATCGGATGTCCTTTCGCTCCTAGTCAGTCGCTATGTGCATATTATTTTGTCGTTGCACTTCACCGATTCTCTGTTGGACAAACTTGTTTGCATTGGACCCGAATGGGATCGAATTTCCGAATTGGTCCTTTCGGGTTTGACGGCCTGTCTTCTGTTTCGGTTTATTATGATTGAGAATTGTGTTGAAGTTGATGATGCAAAAAGGAGGGAGGGAGAAAGTTGAGATGTTCGAGGAATCTGCTTAATTCGGTAGCTAACAGAAAGTGTCACCCGAAGAAGTTTGGGCCAAGACGAAATACCGTAATCCAAGTGTTTAACTAGAGAACGAGCGTCCTGTTTTGGATTAATTACGAGAAGTTGCGGTTATTCGATACAACTTTTTCTGTAGAACTAGACCGAACTTGGTTGATGTCATGTTCTTTTGAGATTAGCCTTTGGACTGTTGAACGATGCCTCTGGGTCAATCGGTATCTGGCTAATGGTGTTCTACAATTTCAAGAAACATGCCATGCTGCTGCTCGGTAAATCCTCGTAACCTAATCCCGGGCGACAAATGATCGAAAGCAGCCGGACCGTTTTTATGGCTCAGCTGCATTTTTGCTACGGTTTCTGGTCTTTTTTGTGGTAAGATATTGAACCGACACCTTTTTGGGTTCCAAACAAGAACAAAAACTGCACTAATTGATTACGTTCCATCGTTGTGCCGGAATGTGTTGCCTGTCAAAATATCGACTCTTTACTCCTTGAAACCATTCAAGAAATTTTTTTTAAATTTGAATAAAATTTTTTCAATGCACAAATTAGGGACCTACTCTGATGGAAAAAAAATATTCGACACAAGCTAAGAGTAACTTACAGTAAAACGTGGTAAAACTAAATATTTTGTGATATTTTTATATTTTTTTGACAATAGATTCTGTGAAATGTTCTCTATCTAGGGGCATAACATTTCACAGTGTTTGGCCTCGCTGACTTGAAACTTAACGCCGCTTATTAAAGCGCTAACCGAGTTAATGTTAGCATTCGCTAAATTAAATCGCCAAACGTGCAGAAAATGTTTGAGATGACCAATTAAATGATAAATTAACTGAACAGAACAGGATTGTGGTATTTCCCAAAAAAAAATAATTGATTCTATTTAAAAATTCAAAATTTACAAATCCATGCAGAAAATAGAAGCTAGGTATGAAAAAAATTATATAATCTAGTTGAAAGTGTTAATTTTTTTTCGATAAGATTTATTATTACCAATAAAAAATATGAGTGTTGTTTTGAATTACAAATTTGCTCTGAAATTAATTCCAAGTAGTGCAGTTGACAAACATGACTTTAGAATTTCATAAACATCGAAAAATGAATACAGAAGTATTATAAAAATTGAAATTTCAATCAAACCAGAATTCAAAACTCAGGACATAAAACAGTATTGATAAATAAATTAAAAAATAATTTAGAAATTAAAAGGTTTCAAACTTTGATTAAGATCATGTCAGAAATTAACCAAGATTAGAAAATAACTTAAAGGGCGGGGGGGAGGGGGGTGGGGGGGTTAGGGTCTAACACTGTCAAAAAATCGATTTTTTTTACTTTTTTATATTCAAATTGTAAAAGAATTCAAGAATGTTTTTCAAGTCAATTTTCAAGTCAATTGAAGCAAAACTGTAGAAATTATAGGCCTTTATCTCCTCCTATCTAATACTGCAAGAAAGCAAGAGCAGAAACTTCAAACGCGTTTTTCTCGAAAGCACATTTTTAAAGTCCGTGGACATCGTCATTTGAAAATTCTTTATCCGATTCTTTTCAAACTTGGAACATATTTTCTACATATAAAATACCAGACTCCATCGTTTTTCTTCTTTTTTTTTACTTTGGGGAGATTTTACAGACAAAAAATGGCGGATTTTTTGGTGAAAAATCGTAGTTTTTACTTCAAACAGCCACAAAAATTTCATAAAATTTTTTTTAAGTTAAATAAAAACGTTGGGGTCCAGAAAAACATCTATTAAAAATATTTTGCTCTAATTTTTTGACTTCAGATGATTCTGTGCTGAGATACAGTGTCCACCGCAAATCCTGTTTACTAAAAGTCATCCTCGAAAATGCTCCGTCACCGGTTCATTTTTCAATATTTTTCTACGAAAAAAATACTAAATGTTCTTTTAACAATGCTTTGTATAATGCAAAAAATTTGAATACATTTGTTTGAACGATAGCTCTTGGAAAAAAATCGTGAAAATGGTGTTTTTTCCAGATTAAAAAAAGAGGGCATTTGTATTTTGTAGGGCAGGTGATATATTGTAAATTCCAAGCATTGAATATATTGTTGCTGACAATTTTTTTTAATTTCAGGAGGAGAAATCACCGTGATTATTTTTTTTCAATTTTTTGCCGTTTTATCGGTTAGAATGAAAGAGTTGAAATGAAAGACGGATAGGATAAGCAGAAAGTATGAAGTTGTTGAAAAGAGGGAAAAACATTTGAAATGGTAGCTTGACTATATTAAGGACCCAAAATTTGGAGTTGAATAGCCAAAAATACTTATAAATTGTTTTCAAAAATACTAAATAATGAAACTTTTCAATACAGTTAATCTATTTTATAAATTTGTCGTGTAAAGGCGTTAGTCATCAAATAATATGTATTTTGGAGTTTTTGACTGATTTTCATGAAATTCGACTTACAAATATATTTTGATAAAACGATTTATTGGATTTGGTGACTTAATAAAAAACGAGAAATTTATTGACAAAATCAATACAAAACACGGCAAAACCACAGCAATTTTAGAAAAATGTTCATCAAATTGCAAACACAAGTAAATTTTGACATAAAATAAAAATTAATTGAACTGAGCCCCCTTTTGCTCTGTAATGGTAAGAAAGGGGTCCCAAAACAACCAAGGACATAAAATGTAGTTTACTACTGTACTGTAGTACTGTAAACTGGGAGAACTTTGATCACTTTTTTTATTCATTTATGAATATTCTGGAAAGGGTTTCTTTTCGTAATCCCCTTAGATACACATCTCCTATATTTCTTAAGGATTCGAGCCATGAAGGCATGAAAACATCAATTAGAGTAATATTATGTTTAAACGAAACTGCTTTTGTTACGTTTTCTTTCGCAAAACATTCATAATCATATGATAGAAAACGATGATGCACACAATTAGGGTCAAAAATTCTGATAATCGCTGCTACTGTGTAGGGACAGAGATTTCATGAAACATATAATAAGTTTTGCCCAATAGTTTAAAAAGCGAAATAATTCAAGAAAAGAAATGGACATGGCTAGAATATTTTTAACTTAAATTAAATAAAAATTCCAAAACGATAGATAAACTTTACCGGAGAGGATCTAATTGTAAATTATAAATGGTATAAAATCAGTTGGAAAAACACTTGTCATTATTTCGAGCACTAGAATTAACCCATACAGTTTTAGAAGTCAGGCTTGTTATTGCAAAAAATAATAAACAGGATGAAAAAATTTGAATTAATTTTGAGAAAATTAGACAAAATCAGATAGTTCGTGACATAATATCAATAACAACTCTTTGCATAACTATCCAGCTTCTTGCATTTGTATATTCTCAGGTAATAATGATACAGCTAAAATGTTAGGTTTCCTCTTACTTATTAAATTTATTTCTTATTTAATTCGGCTTTGTTTTTCTTATACAAGAGTGATTTTTAACAAAAATTCTGTACTTTGAGACTTTTACTATCTTGATAAAAAACTTTATGAGGTAGACCTTGACCAATTCGGAGCGCACACGTTTTCCTATCATCGCGATAAATTTCGAAAATTTTTAATATGATTTTGAAGATAATTTTCAAAAAAGTAGCACTTGTTTATACATCAAAGTTAACACTAGATGTGAACACCACTTACAGTTAGAAAAAGTGAAATATCAGGCAAAGAAAGAGGTTCAGACCCTTGGTTTTTAGATAGTCCATTAATTTAGAATTTGCCCTCTTGTTAACATTTAGTGAAGAAAAATTAAAGTTTTAGAAAAAAATAAAGGATCCGAAGAATTCGATAAAATGAGTAAAAACAGCAATGGGTTAATGTTTTCTGTCGTGTAGAGAAAGAAAATTACATGCCATTTATGAGATTTTAGTCCTGGTCTATAACTAGGCCTGAGTAAAAATAAAATGTTCCCCGCGGTTGATGAGTTCTTTACTGTTTTAGAGTGCTTCCGATCATTGAAACAATCGAAAATTGCTACATTTGTATTCGGAAACGACATTCATTAGTTGTGCACATTTTGCTTGAAAATGGGTTGTTGTAATGTAGGGATTAAAAATAGTGTGCTACTATGAAAAAAATACTCGAGAACAAAATAAAGTGCAAAGAAAGAACGCTTGTTTACATAATATGTCCGTGGCAGAGGGGGATGACATTAAATAATTATTAATAAAGCACAGGCCTAAATTTAAAAAAATGTACAAATGTTAAATGCGGTTGAAAAAAGTGATTTTATTTGTTATTTGCCAATGGCACTTTCTGGAAAACCGATGAAGTTTTAGTTTTGAGGAATGGAGCTGCACTGAGATAAGTATCTGTTGATTCTCAACAACATTGGTCACCTTAAGCTGAAAACCACGTTATCCTCCTTTAACCGTTTGTGCGTTATGTATGTACAGGGTCCGGCAATTGAAGTGCTACATTTAAATAAACATATAAATTGACCAAAACAACAACTTTTTATTTCAAACTCATTCAATTTCTCTTGAAAACATATTACTCAATGAGTTTTGTATGACTAAATTCTCAAAAAGAACAATAAGAATGGTTCCGGAGCCTATCATGCTTTTCCAGAGAAATAATTTCATACATGTCGGTAATTCCCGGGAATGAAATTATAATTCCCGGGAATCGGGAATTCCCGAATTTTTCAAATTCCCGGGAATTTCCGACCGGGAAATCCCGGGATGGACACTCTAGAGCCGGCGCCGAGTCCTGTTGGAAAACCCAATTCCTGAAACCAAAATGTCGACGTGCCACAGTTCGACGACATTCTGTAGAACTATTTAGTTCCCGATATGTATTTTGGTTGATGTTCACTCCTTCAGGGACAAAAACCAGCGGAGTCCGGCCATCATGGGTGATTCCGGCCTAAACCATCACCGATGCTGGTTTCTGTCGCCGGGTGGCCGTCAGCAAGTCGGCATGGCTTCGTGATCTGTCTTGCAACCAAACTCTGTCGTTCTGATTTTTCACGAACTACGGTGTACGGTGAAGAGTTTCTCGTCGGTAAGGTACCGTATGGTCTTGAACCTTTTGGATCTTGTAGGGCTTGGTCTGAAGTTTATTTTTCAAGATCCGACGGAAATTTCGATCCGATATGTTGAGATCCTCTGCCTATTTAGTGGCCCTACGACGAGGATTTCTCTTAAGGCACTTCTTAACGATCTTCGCCATGGCCGGTGTCACCACAGTAGATCGGCGTCCCCCACCATACCGGTTTTCGGCACTTCCGGTCTCCATGTATCTTTTAACTGAACGGTATTCAAAACTTCTGCACACACTTACATCGGACAGCTCACTGTGTGGATGGATTAAACCGCCACTCGATAGTTCGCCATGAGCGTGCACGTCTGTCACCCAGTCAGCCAGCGAGTACGACCCGAGCGAGCGAGCCGAGTACAACAGCGCGCGATTCCACCGGTTGGGTTGGCCCTGTTTCCCGCCGGTATTGCTTCCGATCGCTGGACCAGACCACACATTTGGCGACCGCGGCAGGTGATTTCTCCTGGATCTATTTGATTCGGTTTTTGAAAAACAAAAAACGAACCGAAAACGGAAAAAACGCGTTGAAAGTTCACGTGTAAATAATGTATATCAAACGAAGATAAAAATAAAACGGGTAACCAATAACCCAATGCGAAAATACTAAGTGAGTAATTGGAATACACATTATGTGTAAAAGCAGTTGTTGTGAAAAGAAGTAGTTTTCTATAATTTTCAATTGTTATTTCGAAAAAAGTGAATATGAAAAAGTGATGTATGTGATAAATAAGTAGTTTTACGAATACGTCACTGTTGTTGTTTGAAAAAAATACTTAAATAGACAAATTATTCAAGTCCCGTTAAGGGACAGCTGAAATTAAATATTTATTTATTTATTTATTTATTATCTTGATATCATCTGACAAAGGTGGGTGTCTGAATGAATAAAACTTAAATCTAGGTTTACATAAATCATTTGCTAGTTTCTTAATCGTTCACTCATGCTATGCTCAATCCGTTGTTTGAAAGTTGCAATAGACACATTAAAATCGAATAGGGTATAATAACGGAGGAAGCATATTTTTGCGGAACGAAGGGGGTCGTTACTGCCATAGCGCGTACTTCTTGGTTCCAATGAGAGCCAGTCTCGATTACGAAGGGTTCGTTCTGGAGCATAAATGTTACAACGGGAAAGCAGCCAACAGCAATCAATTTCATTTCTCAAGATCTTTGCCACGAACAGTGATCGACCAATGGAATGACGATCCGCCAGCGTATGGAGTCCAAGCAGAGCACATCGTTGTGGATAAGGCGGTAGATTTAATTGAGCGAGTCTTGAGGACAGCTTGAGCATGTTGTTCACAATTTCAAGCGAGTTTAGAGGACAGCTTGAAATTGGAAGGCGCGTTGAGAGGACAGCCTGAACATATTAACGCGAATTTCAAGCGAGTTGAGAGGACAGCTTGAAATTGATAGGCGAGTTGAGAGGACAGCCTGAGCGTTTTGACTACAATTTCAAGCGAGTTGAAAGGACAGCTTGAAATTAAAAGGCGTGTTGAGAGGACAGCCTGAAAATATTAACGCGAATTTCAAGCGAGTTGAGAGGACAGCTTGAAATTGAATGGCGAGTTGAGACGACAGCCTGAGCGTTTTGATTACAATTTCAAGCGAGTTGAGAGGACAGCTTGACATTGAAAGGCGAGTTGAGAGGACAGCCTGAGCGTTTCGATTACAATTTCAAGCGAGTTGAGAGGACAGCTTGAAATTGGATGGCGAGTTGGGAGGACCGCCTGTGCAAATTGACGCGAATTTCATGCGAGTTGAGAGGGCAGCTTAAAATTAAAAAAGGCGATTTGAGAGGACAGCCTGAGCGTTTTGAATACAGATCCAAGCGAGTTGAGAGGACAGCTTGAAATTGGATGGCGAGTTGTGAGGACCACCAGTGCAAATTGACGTGAATTTCAAGCGAGTTGAGATGACAGCTTGAAATTAAAAAAAAGGTGAGTTGACGTACTATGTAGTTCGAGGAAACAACCTGAATTTTATGTTTATATATCGTAAGTTGAGATAACGAGATGAAATTAGAAAGCAAGTTGAGAAGATAGCATTGGTGTTTTATACAATAAATGATGAAGCAGGAAAAGGAAACAGCTTGAGTAACGAGAAAACAGAGAAACTGATCAGCAAGTTCAAAGAACAGGTTTTGTTTATAAAGAAAATTGATGATCAACCGGATAGTGAAAACAGTTTAAGATGAAAGAAAACTGTGAAGCGTGTCGAAGGACAGCTTGGATTTATCATATTTAACTTCGGATGGAGAGCTTGAAAATGAAAAAAAAAAAAGCGTTCCGATAGGATAGAATAAGAATCTCACCGACAGTAAGAAACAATCCTCTATGCGCGCTTGGCTTATTTGAGAGGTACTTGGATTGAGACTTGAGACTTGGATAAGAATGCACTGAGAATAAAATTGATCCCAATAAGTTGTAATTAAGTGATTTTAAAGATGGTGATTCATCCATGGGTTTTTTATCGGCTGATTCTATAGCAGGGGTTCTTTAATACTTGAAATCCAAACAAAACCAGAAATGTTTGCAAAGTAGCAGCGAAGACTCTGAGGTGTTAGATGATAATATTTTGTTTCTTTCGTAGAGATTATTGAATGCGAATCGTTTAAATATTTGGAAAGTTCCTGCAAAACATTTGCGAGAGTTTTGCGATTGAGTTATAGCAATACTTCACTTTCAAAAGAAGCAATGAAAAATATGAAATACTGATTCACTGAATTCTGAGCTGTGTATGCGTTGAATCATAACACCGATCAATAGATTATTTAACCGTGTATCGTCAACAAAGGTAGGGAAAAGGTGTAATTGAAATATGTAAGCATAAGCCGCGCATTGTAGCGTAATCAGTTCTGTATTCTTAACATCAGTTATCATCAGTTTATTGTTAAGGTTCATGGTTCAGCCCAGTAGACGTTTTCTAAAAAAAAAACGAGATTGTTTGAAGTAGTGAGCTCATATCGTGATTATCATTAGCTTCGTTCAACGGTTGGTAAAAATCGGTTTTACCTAGTTTCTGTCAACTGGTAGGTGTTCAACGAGCCAATGATTTGGTCGAAACTAGTCAGGTCGTTGTTCAACGGAGCAAGTTGAAACTAGTCGAAACCGATCCAGCTAGGCAGCAGGATTTGTATCGACCTGGTAGAAATCGGTCGAAGTCAACTGGAAAGAGCCAGGTGATCAACTGTCAATCCATTTCTACTTGTTTCGACCCGTTTCGACTAGACTTCATTGAACAGACTAATTGTTTCTTTTATGGGAAACGACCACTTTGTATGTGCTGTGGCTTTCTCTCTGCGTTCAAGAATTTTGTTCTTTAAAATTTACTTAAAGAAACGAACTTGAAATATTTTTACATTTATTATGTTAATTTAATTTTATTTGGGATAAGAGGGGGATGTGTGGATGGATTAAACCGCCACTCGACAGTTCGTCATGAGCGTGCACGTCTGTCACCCAGTCAGCCAGCGAGTACGACCCGAGCGAGCGAGCCGAGTACAACAGCGCGCGATTCCACCGGTTGGGTTGGCCCTGTTTCCCGCCGGTATTGCTTCCGATCGCTGGACCAGACCGCACACTCACGAACTATGTCCTTCTGATGTTTGCCAGCTAGGAACAAGGCAACCACAGCGCTACGTTTCTGTTCGAGATCCATTTTTCCGGATAACACCTGATTACAAAAGTAACACTTACATCCAATGATAGCTAAGACTTAATGTAAACAAAGCGACAAGGGGTCGTTCAATACTGTTTCGTGTGCAACGAAATAATTACTGTTGAAGTAATGTAGCAGTTCAATTGCCGGACCCTGTAATAAGTGTTGCCAGTTGGTTCTTTTGCTGTAAAAATGTTACAGTTTTCCTCGGGAAAACTGTAATTATGAGTTGAATTGAAATAAATGCTCTCTCCCGTCCTAATCGATTACAAGACTAGTGGATTTTTCTTTTCGTCCGTAATGTTCTGTCTAAACAGTATCCTTGATAATAAGGTTATGCAAAACTCTTATTAAACATATTATTAGGATGAAAGATATACATAGGTATATATATTTTTTCCGATAAGTCTGTTATCTAAATTTGCAGGAAACTCAATAAGTCAAATACTTTTGTATCTGACTGTATTTGTAAGAAAGAAAAAAAACTTATCATGCTAATCATCGTGTTAATCATGTAAGATGCATGTAAGATTTTTCGAGGTTACGTTTTTGAAAATTTAAGTGAAGACCCGTAGAATTGAGTTAAAGTTCTCAAAATTGCCCAAAAATTAAAGTCGAAAAGCTTCTTCATTGGACGCTATCTCAAATACCACTCAAGAGAACTTCACATAAATTTGCACATGTAAATATTGTTGCTTCACACAAAAATGCATCAGTTTCCATCCATGCAATCAGAAGTTATTCATAAAACAAAGTGTTGCATTTTTATCGATTATACTCCTTGCCTAAAGCTGTCAGTTTTGCCACGGAATAAAAAATCAATCGTCAAAAGCTTTAATTTTTTTTTTTTGAAAAACATTTTAATGCAAACGGTATAGTATTATTGAATTAGGACGAGTTTATAGATAATATTTAGCATAGTGAATTCTAATTTTTTGCCAGTGAAATCAATTATTTAAAATTTTTGGCATTTTGGGTAGGACGACAACTAAAGCCACTTACCCTTATAAACATCGAACTATTGGTTTGAAAATTATTTATTTTAAGATTTAGATTTTTGAAAATTGTTATTAGTATTTGAAATATATTTTTAAATATTGATCTATTAAAACTTTTGAAATAAAAAAAAACCAAATCTACCGCGTGTCAATCACACTCCGGTTTGATACCACATGTGGTCTCGATTGCGTTTGTTTTCCTCAGAAACGGACAATTTCGCTCGGCCGATTGATTCTCCAAGCAGCACCCAGGAGCGGGTTGATCGGTTTTCCCATTTGTTAAGTTCTGTTTGTGGTAAACTTTGGGCCGCTTACAAAAGTTCAAGTGGCTTTGATCAACTGACACTTTGGAGCGGCACTTTTGCTGTTTGAAAAATAGCCGCACCGCAATGTTTTTCTTCCCGGGAAATGTGTACGTACATACTCACATGTGCGCACTTGTATCATCACAAGTTGCAGCAGCATCACGGATTTACGATGGGAAAACGGTTGAGATTGTGCGTTTTTTCTGTCTGTTTCGAAGCATGAATCGGGGCAATATTGGGGAAAATTTGTTTGTCGAGTTTGAGTTTTATGACGATGCTAACGACCCGTGTGTTAATTTGTAGATCATTTATTCCGTCCCCGTCGATAAAGACGCAACAATTTAGAGCCCTTGTTTGGTGCCGGGAGTAACAATGTTTCAGTCAAATTTGTTTGTTCGTAAAACTGTCATCAGCTCTTTGAAATCAGTATGATTGAATGCAGGCGCCTCGAAGACTTTCTTTCGGATTTGCTGTACCAGGCAAAGGGAGAAAGTCTGCTTATTAATGCGAGTGTTGATTCAAATTGAGCCACAAAACTCTGATTATCAGCCAATTTGTTTCATGACCAGCGGGATTCTCTTTTCCACCATCGGAAGACCATGAGCTGCTTACCTGGGTGCTGATTGAGGAATTCTGTAGTTTTACGACTTCTTGATGGGCTAGAAGAAGCAGCCGTTTCGCCGTGTGGAAAGGGCGTGTTTCTTCACAGATAAAAGGTCAGAGCTCGTAAAAATATAGGTAACAGCGTGAATCTGAGGCTATAAAATTTGTATGTTGGCCAGTTGTTCGACATATTATGGCACAGAACAAATCGTAAGGATCGCGTCCTGCGGGATTCCGAAGATTTTCACACGCTCTCATCGCTAACGGATCCTTTGAAGTTACGAGGCGTGAGATCTTTATTCCACCATCGGCAACAGATGGAAGAAAAACTCTTCTTTTCAATGGCGAACAATCACGATCAAAGGCCTTTTATGAGGGTTTATTAATAACTAAATAACAATTTCGTCCGAGAAATTCAATCCCGGAATGCTGGACCGTGACTCTTTGACATCCGTGAAACCGGGTTGAGTTCCAAATTAATTACCCCTTTCTTCACCAATCGACCAAATCAAACAGAATGGTCCACCAGATTCAATTAATCTTCAGTAAGAAAAAAGTGTCGTAACATGATCGGATGCTGGACGGACACTCAATTTGGTCCACACTTGATGACCATCATTCCGAAAACAACCGAAAACATTGATGGTGTTTAGCTCTTTCAATTTTCGTTACTTTGCCATCAAAACCACACAATTCTTGGTCAACTGGAGAAAACATCTAATGAACCCGCATCATAAGGGGGAAAACATTTTACCAAACTAACGGTCTACAGACATATCGGATCGTTTCGGGATGCTTCTGGTGTCGTCCAGCATAATCTTTCGAATGTTTTAGACCGGCTCTATCATCAGGAACACAAGTACGGCGGTCATTTGTAGAGATTCTTTTTGGCTGGCAATGACAATATTCCAGCACAATTGGCAGCACCGATGGAATGGTTTGTTTTTATTGTGGTTTAATTTTTATTTATGTACGGTGCAAATGGCAAGCAGCAGTTCAACGCAGTTCTGCGGGATTAGTCATGACATCAGCAACATTAACTAACCTGGAATTGCAGTTGCATTGAAAATTGGCTTTTTAGAATTCTTAATTTTTTTAGATTTTTATATACATCTCATTTCGCATTGTAAAATAAATCCTATGTTACGATTCTGTAAATAGCATAGGTCTAATTTTTTTTTTGCGGTATCTAAATTTGTCGTTTTATCTTCTGAAAACAGATGAATAAGTTGTAAATATTTCTGGAATTTTTTTTTGTAAAAGGTTGAATCACGAAATGATTTTATGAAAACCATAAGCAAATTTTCCACTTGCCATAAAAGGTATTCCACTATTCGTTTATTAATCAAGGTTGGAAATGCATGCAACTTTCAAGCGTATGTTTAGAAAAGTATTTTCTTCAACCTTCCCTGCATTTATGCAAGATAGATTTATCTTGAGGTAATCAAAATTTAATATTGATCAAACAACATCAAGATTCAGGGATTTAAAAATGTCATGTTATTGTCAAAGCTGTTTGTAGGTATCAGGAGCGTGTATAAAGAATGATTAGTAAAATATACTGGATGTCTGTATTGTGACAAGCGTGTAGGCGCAAACGCTTTGAATGAAACCGAATGGTCGACAGATCTTCGGCAGAGTTCTTTAAAAATTTCGATTACATAAAAAAATCCTTTCTAAATTCTTTGGTTCCTTCTTGACCAATTTCTCTGACCTTTCAGCGGCAGAGCACACGCTCTTTTTTTTCAACTCAAAATTAAGTATGACCGAGGTTCAAAACATAGTTCGATTCTATGAACTTAAAGTTAAGTACCATTTTTCCTCCTTGCGATGGATCAAAACGGAGTTCGAACTGCGAACTCAAAATTGATCCCTTTTTTTTCCTTCGGCGAGGGATCAAAGCTGAGTTCGACCTTATGAACTAAAAATTGAACTCACTTAGCGAGTTCAGTCCGGACCGGAACAGCAACCAACGAACACGTCGCAAAATTTTGTCGTTCCGGAACAATTACTGGAAGACTATGAAGGAACTTCATAATGAAATGCATGTTCACCGTGTCAGCGTAAAATTCTGTCCGTCATTGTCATCATATGGTGAGCGGCTTGGAATGTCCGAAAACTTCCGGATGTTGTTTACTTCACGTGGGTAGTAACATCCGGAAGTTTTCTTTGACCGGGAATGTCAAAACTTTCCACCGCTCTGTAATTGCAATGCAATGTACCGGAACAGCAACATCCGGGTACAACAAATTTTAATCATCCTTTAATTCCCTGAAAATCAGCTACCCTCGAAAAAAAAGGGTTAAATTCGAGTTCGGCTGCCGAACTTAGTATTGAGTATGCCTATCAGAACTTAGTTTTGCTACTGCTCAGTCAAACTCAAAGTTGAGGGAAGCCACCGAAGTGCTGTTTTGAACCAAAACTACTTAATTTTGAGTTTTAAAAAATAGCGTGCACTACTCTCTGACCTTTCGTCGGCAGAGTTCTTTAAAATTACGATTGCATTAAAAAATCCTTTTTAATTCTTTGGTTCCTTCTTGACTAACATTTCTCTAACCTTACAGCGGCAGAGCTTTTATTGCTCTCTGACCTTTCTTCGGCAGAGTTCTTTAAAATTTCGATTACATAAAAAAAATCCTTTTTAAATTCTGTGGTTTCTTCTTGACAAATTTCTCTGACCTTAAAGTGGCAGAGCTTTTATACTCTCTGACCTTTTTTCGGCAGAGTTCTTTAAAACTTCGATTACATAGAAATCCTTTTTTAAATTCTTTGGTTCTTCTTGACCAAAATTTCTCTGACATTACAGCGGCAGAGCTCTTACTTCTCTCTGACCTTTCGTCGTCAGAGTTCTATATTTCAATCACATAAAAAAAATCCTTTTTTTTTTAATTCTTTAATTGGCTACATGTTCATTCTACTCTTTTTCTCTGAACATACGGCAGCAGAGCTTTAAAATTTTGACGTAAAAAACCCTTCCAAATTTGAATACTGTGCAATTTTGCAACTTATGTTAGGTTTAAATATGTACTATTTTTTTAATCCCTCTTTTCACGGAATTTTTTTTAATCATATGAATCATCTAAATGTTCCATTATCAATACTTCAAGTTCAGGAGTGATTTTGTCGAGAACGTTAAAAAATGTTAAAAATATCCGAAAAAGGTTGCAGATATTTTCGTAAAAGACCAAACACCCCCATCCAAAATTTATTGGAAAACATACCCCCTTATTCTGCGCCGCGCGTGAGGTGACGATAGTCGAGTCGAGTCGAAGTCACGTGAGTCTTGTCTCCTTATTCCCGAAGCCGATGCGGCAGAGGTTCATGCCCAGCTGACAACTAGATTAGGATAAGAACTCTAAAAGTTCATTCTAAAAGACGTTTCTCACCTAAAGCGACTACTGGAATCGGGTGACTAGGGTAATTCGACTATCGTCACCTCACGCGCGGCGCAGAATAAGGATGATAGACAAAAACGACTTTATTTTTTTTTCCTTAGTAAGAATTGCTTGTCGTTTTTAAAAAGTTGGCCAATCTTCTCATCAATCGTGTTTTAAAAATTTTACAGTGTTTCCAGAATTGATTATGATTTTTTTATGTTAATTTTTTTACCTTCAATTCAAATTTTTTTAACTATATTGCGACCCCCAAAAACCATGGAAGTCAAACGACTGTTTTTGAAATTTCATTGATTACTACGCAATATATGTTTTATTTCGCAAATTGAATTAAAGGATTTTAATTTTACAATCATTGTCTATATTTTGTTGTTTTTTTAAAAAACGTATGTGATATACCCATTCAAACTGCGAGCCTTGTCTCTCTTGTTTCTTAACCGATTTATTCAAAACTTGTAGATTTGGAATGCTTGTAATGTGACTCAAATTGATGATTAGTTAATATTGAGCTTCAATCATTGTTTTTCCGTAATTCAAAGTTTAGGGATAAAAAATCGAAAAATGCTTCCAAAAAGAAATCCTATAGATCAGTTATTTTACGGACTCGAAAAAATTTCACTAAGTTTCTTAGCACGCTGAAGAGCGACATGAAAATAGCTTTTATGTTTCGCTTGTTAAAACATGAATGATTGAAAACTATATTCCATTATATTTACTATGATGGTATTTACTATGGAATAGAACAATTTCAAACAATTTTGTTTTTTTTTTTGTTTTAAGAAATGACCTACAGGAAAAAAAATCCAATTTTTTAAAACTACATTCATCAAAATTGTAAAACCCAGAATAGGAGATAGAGTGGTAAGAACATTTCAATCGGAACATACAAATCCACGGACATGAATAAGTTTACTTTAACCATACTTTAATATGGTTAAAAAAAACGAGGTTTTGAAGTTATTGCTAAAAAAACTTTAAGTGTCCCGTATACAAGTTCCACCTAAAAGTTGAGCACCAGAGGATTTAAGGATTATCTTTTTCTGGTTTTTATTTCTTGAACATACTTGTTCAATTACTCTTGATATGACACGAATGCCACAAAGATAGTTAAGTGTCACTAATAAAACTTAAAAAAAGTTTTAAAAAATTTCAAAAGATAATTTAAAAAAAAAAGAATCATTTCATTATTTTAGTAAAATTGAATCATGTTTAAAATAACGCAACTCAGATTGTTTTGTTTTTTAAACGAAATGTTGAGAATACAAATAAGAAAATTTAAATAACCATGGCATTAAAAGCTTCATCTTATGTATCTTTTGTTGGAATACAAATTCATATAAGGGAAAATGGGGTTACTTGATCTCTTTTTCTTGTTTTCATCATATCTATATGGAAAAATTATGCAGATCACCGTCTTTTACATTTTCTGATAGCGTGTTATTTGAAGTTAATTTGCTGCAAAAGTAAGATTGATACATGTTGATAAAGTAGTAGCAATTTCGTGGGACTGAAATTTCGAAAGTTAAAGGAGACTTGATCCTTTAATCAGGGTGCCCTAAGATTTGGAAAACCATACAAAATCTAAAGATAAAAGTTCCATTGACTTTTTTGGTCATATTAGTTTTCATTTCACAGTTTCAGACTAATGGAATACTGAAATTTTGTCTACTACCCTAAATTCATTGCATACTTCAAGGCGCAATTTTGTAATTTTTAGATACGAGCACTTTTCTAGTCCTTTTTATCAGGGAATTATTGGATAAAAATAAGTCATTGGATGGATATTAAATTATTCGTGCTTATTAGATAATGATCAACATCTATTCAGAAGAAAAAAAATTTTTTTTGGTCTCGAAGGATCAATTGAACCGTACATACATTTTGGAAAACTTTTTCTTTAAAAAATTGAGATTTAACTACTGCTTTTAAAACATGGCATTAAAATGCTCATATCATACTCGAACGATTGACATATTGGAACAAATATTTTTATCATGACTTTTGTGTGTGCGGGACATTTTTAAAATGATGAAATTAGATCATAATGTCACATTTTGTTATATTTTCAAACAAAGTGCAATAACTCAAAACATAACTTTTTTAAGTTTTTTTTGAGTGAACAGGTTTGCCGTTTTTTTCTATTAAACAAATTTTCTAGAATATTTGATCAATGAAAGACATTCCGATTACGAGATATAGCTGATGAATCAAGTATCCCCATGAATCAAGTATCCCCATGAATCAAGTATCCTCATTCTCCCCTACGGCTTATTTAGTGGTAATCATTTAATCACAACATTTTGTGTAATTATAATATGGAAATAAATACATTGTACGTTGATTATCACTTTACAAAATCTAGAGGTTTCAAGGTTTTATTGTTATAGGAAAAGTTCCGGTAACCTTAAAAATTCATTTGGTATATTTCTTTTAAAAAAATTTGGATAAATTATAAGATAACAAAAAACCAAAGTGGTTCGATTTGAAAATTGAATTGAAATCAAGACTTATTATTCAAGCAAAATCATAAACAGGAATCCATTGTAGATTTAATTTCAGAATCCAGGATAGAACCAATATTCGGTAGCAAAGCTCATATATCGGGATTATAAGTCAATTTGATTTGATGATTATTGATTTGAAATCAAACTTGCAATTGGTAATTCATTTTAAGGAATCACTTAATATTCAAATTTAGCAAAAGTGAATATCAGAGACAATATGTTAGGACCCAAAATTCCAATTTTAAAAGAAAACTTTGAATGTTTGTGTCACATTTGAATCCATTTGCGTGACATGCATGCCACTTTTGTGTTATTTTGGTGTCATTTATATGTGTTCAATTTGTGTCATTTTAATGTTATATTTATGTTATTTTGTTGTGTTACTAGTGTCTCTGTTTTGTCAGGTTTGTGTCAATTTTGTATCACTTTTGTCTTTTTTGTGTCTGTATTTTGTGTTTTTTTTTTCAGTTTTGTTATTGTTTAAATATTTTTTTTTTAAGTTTTGTATGTACCTTATTGTTGTCATTTTTGGGATTTTTGTTAAATTATTTTACCAACTTAGTCATTTTTGTTATTTTGAAATTCTGCATCATTTTCCCTTTTTAAATTTTGATGTGACATTTTTGTTATATATTTGACAATTTTGTATCATTGAAATTGAAATTTTTTTTTTTTAAATTTTTTATCGTTTTTAATTGTTGTTTTTTTAATTCATAAGATTTTTTTGAAACTAAATTTCAGTTAGAATGTTTAAAATACTCAGTTTGAAATTAAAGTTTAATAATTTTCACTATTGTTCAACCATAACTCCACATTCTCAGGCCTTTAGTTTAAAGCAAAACCATTTTCACTTGCACTGAATTTTCATAAATTGAAAGTTACAATGAATAATTTCTATTAAAATCAGTTTTACAATCTCTGATTATAGTACAGTCTAGAGCAGATAAAACCTTCATGTAAATCATGACCTCACATTATTATCATAGAAATGGAAATATACATTAACTGCTACATTAAAAAAAAATAACAACAATTTAGTATTTTGTATGTTTTTTAGTATTTTGTGAAATCCGTAGATCACGCTACTCAGCAGTTAAAAAAGAAACAGACTTCTTTAGTGCCATAATAGACTTAGTCGTTTTAAAATCATTTTTGGATTTCTCGAATCTTGAGGTCTAAGAAGCTTCGTTTTGATTCAAAACTCATCCATGATTTTTTGCAGAATTTTTAAGTAACATTTACATGAGTAAATTTGAATTTTTAGCTTTTTAAGAGCAAATTGGATATTTTGTTCTGAAAAATCAACACCATTTTTGTTTCTTATGTGAAATCGAGCCTGCTCATGATGTTTGTGCCAGTTTAAATATAAATTCTCTATTTAAATGAAATTTACAGCTGAACAACTTTGTAGAAGTTCATAACTTCATATCTTATTAGATAAAAAAAAAGTTATAAGGTGTAAATTGGAGGCATGTCTTTGGCATTGAAAAACAATATATTCAATTGACATCACTGCTGCTTGCCTAGCGAATTGCACTACTACTTTTCATGCAATACATAACGAAGCACCAGCAGTGATTTCAATCGAAATTATTGTTTTTCAATTCCAAATGTTGTTCTTATGTTAAACAGCTATTAACTTTTTTTTCCTAATAAGATACGAAGTTATAGCCTCCGACAAAGTTCTTCAGCGGTAAATTTACTTGAGAAATTTATAAATTGGCAAAAAAACAATAAGGCTAGGTTCCACAGAAGAAACAAAAATTGTGTTGAATTTTCAGTACACAATATTAAATTTTCCCACAAATGCAAATCTGAAAGTTCAAATTTACTCATGCAAACGTTACTTGAAAATTTTGTAAAAACTCATGGATGAGATTTAAACCAAGCTTTGTCTCTTTTAAACCTCAAAGTTTAAGAAATCTAAAAATGGCCCCAAATCGATTCAGTCTAGTGACACAATCACCTATGAAATCATACTAAACCATACAAAACAGCTCAAACTTGTGAAACTGTATCGTGACGTGACACAAAAGAAGTCTTTTCCCAATGTAATAACAGAGTACAAAAATTAATTATAGCGTTAAAAATGCAATAAGAATTCATTTTAAAAATTATTCGTAACTATTCCTTGTGTTTATAATTCCTAAAAAAAAGTATTTGGTTTTCTTGGCTAATATTTTTGTTTATCATATTTTAAACTTTTTATGTTTGAGGAATTAATCTGAAATTTTTTCCCAACAGATGAATAAATATTTTTTAGATTCTATGAACAATTTATCAACGGTATTTTTCAACAGAGCATAGAGTGACGTATCACATATAAAGCCATTCTTCCTGTACACTTGGGGTTCATAACAAGAGTCAATCAGACGTGTTTCTTAACTTGGGTAAAATGTTACCGCTAGATAGTTTCCCTGTTTGAAAACATAGAAATTCCTTTTCCTCTAGCAAAACCATTTCACTTAATAGATGACTGTCATCTTCGGTTAATAAGAGTTGATTGCTTCACTATTAGGCTAGAGTAAATTTTGGTCCCTGTTTTTGGATGAAACAAAAACAAGAAAAACTTCACATCATGTTGTTATCAAAAACTCGAAACGCTATAATTAACATCTAGTTAACATCAGTCATAAACAGTGTTTGATAAATTAACTAATTTGAGCGAGTGAGGGGGAGTGAACAGTGTGCGGACTTACGAGCTGCGTGTGGTTCTGTTGTAAGTCGACAATGAAAATATCTATGCTGTATTTATGATCGTTCCTTTTTCTGTGGACATGTTGAAAACAGAGCCGTAGAGATGATGCAGCATCTAAAACAAATTTATGGTTTTGTATCCCCATTTAGAAACTTGTCAATTGTGGCTCGTAAGTGCCATTACTTCCTTGAAGTCTAATTCAACATTCTGTTCTCACTTACGATTTTGAACAGACCTCTCAGTTTTTGAATTAGTGTAAGTGAAGGAATAAGCTTAAGTATATTTTTTGGTTGATACCTTTAAGGGGGGGTAGAATCTAACACTTTCAAAAAATCGATTTTTTTTTTATTTTCTTATTGTAAAACCATTCAAGAATGTTGTGTCAAATTTTCAAGTCAATTGAAGCAAAACTGTAGAAATTATAGGCCTTTATCTCCTCCTATCTAATATTGCAAGAAAGCAAGAGCAGAAACTTCAAACGCGTTTTTCTCGAAAGCACATTTTTAAAGTCCGTGGATATCGTCATTTGAAAACTACTTATCCGATTCTTTTCAAATTTGGAACATATTTTCTACATGTAAAATACCAGACCCCAACGTTTTTCTTTTTTGTTTTTTTTTTTACTTTGGGGAGATTTTACAGATAAAAAATGGCGGATTTTTTCGTGAAAAATCGTAGTTTTTACTTCAAACAGCCACAAAAATTTCATAAAATATTTTTAAAGTTAAATAAAAACGTTGGGGTCCAGAAAAACATCTATTAAAAATATTTTGCTCTGATATTTTTACTTCAGATGATTATGTGCTGAGATACAGTGTCCACCGCAAATTCTGTTTTCTAAAAGGCATCCTCGAAAGTGCTCCGTCACCGGTTCATTTTTCAATATTTTTCTACGAAAAAATTACTAAATGTTCTTTTAACAATGCTTTGTATAATGCAAAAAAATTGAATACATTTGTTTGAACGATAGCTCTAGAAAAAAATAGTGAAAATGATGTTTTTTTTTTACCCGTTAGACCCTACCCCCCCTTAAGAAAAATCATATGCATATGGTTATCACTGAACTTTTTGATGCTCCTTCTTCTGTTCAATATTCCAATCATCCAATATAGATTAGGCCAAGATTCATCCAAAAAAGGCTCAGTCTCTTACTGGATTCAATCTAATCGGTTTACTTCAACCTACTTACCCATCCGCATTAAAGATCCTGGATTCATCTCATCATGTGAAACTGGATTAAATTAAGGACACTTCTTTCGGGTCACCTCAGATCAAAGTGATCCGATTGCAAAAACCTACAACGACGAATCCGAAACTTACCGGGACTGAAAGTTATCTCAATGTCCCTAAATCCACACACTCTAGAGCTTCGGCACAAATCTTGTTCGGGCCAAATTTGCTTACGGCAACCTGTCGATAATTGGGATTCAATTAAACACATTATGCCGGGTCCAGAGGCTCAGCAGAGGGTTAACACTCGAGTAAGTCTTATCTGCGTAGTTCATTCGGCCCGACCAGCAGCATACGAAAAAGTGGTCCGGCACACGCGGCGAAAAAAGACACATCCACAAAGCAGCTTAAATGCGAATTACGGCAAAGTGCCGAACTGGGACCAACTCAGGAACCTCGGAGCAGCCGGGATCAAGAGCAGCTTTCCGACACATAATCTGCCAGGGCCAGTACGAGAATGTCAAGCCGCACGTTCAGAGGATTCGAACTCAATAATCTGCTCAAAAATTTGCCTATACCTTGCTACAACACATACACATGTTCCGGCCATTGACGGAGATCGGTTGATCCCGAAAAAGGACATCGCCGAATGAACCATCTCGCAGTGCTGGGGGCTTCACAAAGCCGCTTGCTTAGGGCTCGGGGCTTGTACAGAAATTGAATAAGAGGATTATTAATCCCGATAATTGGCTCTGAAATGGACACCGCTCAAAAGTAAATTGGTCAAAATATTGAAGAATAGCGGACGTTTGTTTTTGGAAACATTTTGGTGAAAGCGATGTTTGGCATTGTATGTTTAGTTTGCGTTTTTCTCCGGGAACACGTGGCGGTGCTGTGAGGTGGACCATAAATTTTTGAACGAAATTTCAATCGGTTACCATTGCATTGTGAGGCAAGAAGTTTAACTCAGCAGTTTTTTTTTTTTCAATATAAATGTGGTAATTCGGATAAAGATTTAGAATGTAGGTAGGCTAAACTTATATCGACCTATTCATAAATTTAAGTGTTGATTCTAACGACCAAATTTTAACAAAAACATTTCTTTGTTTATAACTAGGAAAAAATGTTATTAGCTATTTCACAGGAGTATGTTTTTTGGCATTAATAAACAATAAATTCAATAGACATCACTGCTGAGTGCCGAGCGAATAATAATAATAATATTTATTAATGACCCTTTAACTGAGTGCCGAGCGAAGTATTGCATGAAAAGTAGTCATTCAACACCTCGCTAGGCCCCAACAGTGATGTCAATTGAATTTATTGTTTTTCAATACAAAAACATATGCCCCCGTTCAACTTCTAATAACTTTTTTGTCTAATGAAATACATAGTTACAGTCTTGGACAAAGTTGTTCAACGGAAAATTTCCTTAAGAGAATTTATAAACTGGTACAAATACCATTAGCCAGCTTGGTTCCACAGAAGAATCAAAAGTGATGATGATGATGATGAAACTTAAAGTTCTAATTTGCTCATGTAAACGTTAATAAGAAATTCTGCTGGAAATCATGAATGAGTTATGAACCAAAATTAACCGTTTTAATCCCCAGGGTTTGAGAAATGTAAAAAAGACCCTAAATCGACTCAGAATCCTGGAATGGGTCATATATAGATTAAACTTAGACTAGTATGTGGGAGTTTGGTTTCCTGAAAGTTTTTAAAATTAGGGTCACCCTACACAAGTATCAATTTAAGCTTTGTTATGGTCAGCAAAATTTCGTTAGCACTTCATAAAAAGCTAAAGCGCATTCCATAACATCACCTGGACTCTAATAAAGCCAAAATCGGCCTATCCTAAACTGCAAAAAATCGACATTTAAAGCGTATGTTTCTCCACACATAAGATTTTAAAATCGTTCTACTAATTGAATTTATTTATTTCAAATAAAAACCATATTTCAACACACAAAATAATTTCAACAAATAAAAATAAGCGTGAATAACCAGAAAATGTAATCCTGCCTAAAATTGCTCTCGAGTCGGAGGGAAATGATCTTATTCAAGGGGCTATTCGGGAATTGCTCCGCAAGCTGTCGATGCGTCGCACAAAAAAAGAAATGGACGGTCGGAAATAAACCGTGAAAGTGGTCAGCAACAATCTTGCCACTTCTTGGAGCTCGAGAATCGGTTGTTCGGGATCATCAATCACCGATCATTGAGGCGCCGAATTCAGACCCCGGGATGTATCCCTTTATGGGCTTAGGCGGGGATCCAGACTCGAAAGTGGAACATGGAGTGCCTGATCCCGATAGTCAATCCGGATAGTAACGATTGCATAAATTCCATGAAATTTGCAGTAAGTATTCTGTAACATTGAACATTGTTCTAATGAAATGTGAACCACGATTCGTTTTACATTTTCCAGGTCCGGAAAGTTTTTTTTTAAACGGCAGCTGATGATGCAACTACGTTCAATGATGATGGAAGTGAGGTTAAGATTACTGTTACCGTGCATCATTGAAAAACAATAAATGCTAACCAAAACCAAATCTGTAAATTTTTGAAAAATAAATTTTCTTCTGCAAAGGTGATGTCTTGACTTGATGAATATCACTCTCTTTTTAATAATTTTTAATTGAATTATAAATTGAAATAAATAATTCAGAACTAAAAGCTTTTGTAAACTCATATTTTCAACTAATAACCACCAACTGTCAAATTTTATAACTTTCATTGATCTCACATGCCCTTCATATGTGTCACCACACATAACGTTTTCGATGTTTTTCAACACACATTTTTTTTCATATGTGATACAAATTTCAAAAATCTATAAAGGCTAACACATAGCCACAATGTGTCGATTTCGTTGAGTGTAGAAACGCCATCATGACCAATCATTGTTGGTCATCAATGTACATAGGTCACCAAAGCTTTTGAAAAGCTATTATTAAACATGTTAGCAGTTTTTGTTTTTCATTCGATTCTGTGAGTTCTCGGAGTTTTTCTTTATTTTTTCCAGCATCCATAATGGTTGATGAATGATGATTGCATTATTAAGATGGAAAAATAAATAGCAACAAAATCAATGCTTTAAAGATATTATGAGCATCTTTTCTACTGCCTGTCAAGATTTTAGGTAAAAGCTGCATGAAATAGTATCCTAAAATTAATGTGCCTCGTCAAATCTGATGGCCAATCATGATGGAATTGTTGAAAAATAGGTCTGAAAAAATACTTTCAAGTAAAAAAAAGTAATTGCATCGTGAATTCATCAACATGGCGTCATTTTGTGCCCTTTTTGCAACCAACATGGCGTTAGTCAATTCACTGCTGAATAGCTTTTTTATGGTAAGATAAATGTCTTCTTCTTCTCTTTATTCTTCTTGGCTAGCTGATTGAAGCTAAACTGCCAAAAGATAAATGGCTTATTAGTTTCATAATATAAAAAGCTAAAATTTGACGTTTCTCTCGCAATCCAACCAATTACACGCTAAGGGTGAGTTCCTCATTTCTGAGTTGTTAATCATTTGAACAGTGAATGAGGATGGACTTTTTAAATGAAAAGGGATTGGTTGTGAGTGACCCGTGGAATAAACCATGAGTTGAAGTCGAGTTTCGTTGTCTGACGCGATCTTAAAATCCGAGATGGCGGCTTCCGCTGAACTTTAAAATGTGGTAAATGACTTAAAATCGCATGAAACCCCAACAATATTGGTATTCGGCGAAAGAGCTAAACGAGTAGAAGTCGAACTCCGCTATCTGACGCCATCTTGAAATCCAAGATGGCGGCATCCACTCAACTTTGAAAGGCTGTAAATGACAAAAAGTCGCATTCAACCACGGCTTTATGGATGTTGGGTGAAATGGCTTAACGAGAAGAAATCGTTTTTTTTCTGACGCCATCTTGAAATCCAAGATGGCGACTTCCGCTGATGGGATTAAAATGAAACTCCCACAATACTAGAAGTCAAATTTCGCTATCCGACGACATCATGAAATCCGAGATGGTGACTTACACTGTACATTGAAATGATTTTAAATAATCACTGAAAATCGCTTGAAACTCCCACAATATGGGTATTAGTTGAAAAGGATTAACGAGTAGACGACAAATTTCGCTATCAGTCGTCATCTTGAAACCCAAGATGGCGGCTTCCACTGAACATTAAAATGATTTTATTCACTGAAAATCACTTGAAATTCCCACAACATGGTCATTGGGTAGATTGGCTTGATGAGTTTGAGTCGAATTTCTCTATAAGACGCCATCTTGAAATCTAAGATGGCGACTTTCGCTGAACTTTAAAATGCTGTAAATAACTAAAAATCGCATGCAACCCCCACAATATGGGTATTGGTTAAAAGGCTTAACCAAAAGAAGTCAAATTTCGCTATCAAGTGCATCTCGAAATCCAAGATGGCGGCTGTCACTGATCTTTAAAATGCTGTTAATCACTGAAATTCGCATGAAACTCCCACAATTTGGGTATTGGGTGACAGGGATAAACGAGTAGAAATCAAAATTTGCTATCAATCGTCATCTTGAAATCCAAGATGGTGACTTCCACTGAACTTTAAAATGATTTTAACCACTGAAAACCGCATGAAACCCGCACATTTTGGGAATTGAGTGAATGGATTAATCTAGAAGAACGCCAGCATCAATCCAATATGGCGCGTTTTTGGTTGGGAAATTTCGGCCTGCAGTCTATATAAGAGCGAAAACGACACTTTTTGGTCCCTGAAGCAGATCCAAAACGGATTGAAACGTTGGATACATAAAACAAATATCGTTTTCACTCTAAAAAAGTCTGCAAGCTGTAATTTCCCAAGAAAATACACAACAATCAATCGATTCCCAAACATAAAAAGATGGCGGCTTTCACAATTCTTTTCAAAGCTGTAAATTACTGAAAATCTCATGATACATCCAAAATATAGGGTATTGTGTGAAAGGGCTACACGATTAGAAGTCGAATTTCACTGTCCGATGCCATCTTGAAAGCCAAGGTGGCTTAGCTCAGCCTTTTCACCCAGTACCCATATAGTTACGGTTTAATGCAATTTTTTGTCATTAACAGCATTTAAAGTTCAGCAAAAGCCGCCATCTTGGATTTCAAGACGGCGTAGGATAGCGAAATTCGAATTCTACTCGTTTAGCCTTTTCACTTTATATCCCATATTGTGGAAGTTTAATTAGATTTTCAGTAATTTACAGCTTTGAAGAGAAAAGCGAAAGCCGCCATCTTGGATTCATGACGGCTTCAGGAAGCCAAATTTGACTTCTCCTAATTATTCCTTCCACCCAATACTCATATAGTGGGAATTTCATTTGATTTTCAATAATTAAAATTGTTTTAATGTTCAGCGGAAGCCGCCATGTTGGATTTCAAGATGGCGTCCGATAGCTAAATTGGACTTCTATTCGTTTGGTCATTTCACCCAATACCCAGCAAACATTTATGAAGATATAACGCAGGAACAGCAGAATTATTCAAACAAATATACCAGATAAAAAGAGTGTATTAAACTTACCAAAATAGCATATAGCTACAAAAGTGGAGGCGATATATCTACAATGACAAGATTCCAACGATTCAATTTTCCAACAAAAAGCAAAATGAACGAAAAAAAAAATTCCTCGACCGAGAGTTGAACTCCTGACCTTCGAGATCGCAGTCCGGTATCCTACCACTATGCCAACTCATCAGTTGATAATGTTCACGCTATAGCTCTATAGGTGAGATTTTCTTTTAACGAACCAGTCAAAGGAAGAGACCGGAGAGAGTGTCAATTGAAGTTCCGCCCATTTATCGTAAATCGGTTCACTCAAATCGTAAATGTTGAATTAGCATATTCCCAATGATTTGGAAACATATTTACGAATTGACTATACTGCTATCCGACTCAACTATTTTTGGGCAAAGCTTGTCGTAAATGAATGATAGAAAATCACTCAATACCAACGTGTTTACGATAGTTATTGAAAATGTCTTAATATTCGATTTAGATTATCATTTCTATTACGATTTCATGTTAGCTGGGTACCCACATTTTGGGAGTTGTATGCGATTTTCACTGATTAACAGCATTTTAAAGTTCAGCAGAAGTCGCCATCTTGGATTTCATTATGACGTCGGATAGCGAAATTTGACTTCTATGAGATTAGTTCTTTCTCTCAATACTCATATTGTAAGGGTTTTATTTGATTTTTAATGATAAACAGCATTTCAAAGTTTAGCGGAAGCCACCATCTTGTATTTCAAAATGGCGTCAGATAGTGAAATTCGACTTTTACTCGTTTCGCCATTTCACCTAATACCAATATTGTTGGGGTTTCATGCGATTTTAAGCCATTTTTATCATTTTAAAGTTCAGAGGAAGCCGCCACCTTGGATTCCAAGATAGCATCAGATAACGAAATTCGACTTCTACTGATTGATCTCTTTCAACTAATACCCATATTGTAAGGGTTTTATGCGATTTTTAGTCATTTAATGTATTTTCAAGTTGAGTTATAGCCGCCATCTCGGAATTTAAGATGGCGACGGGCAGGGAAATTCGACTTCTACTCGTTTATCACTTTCACCCAATAACCATATTGTGAAGGTTTCATGATATTTTCAGTAAATCACAGCTTTGGAAATAAAAGCGGAAGCCGCCATCGTGGATTAATGATGGCGCCATGTAAAACAAAATTCCTACTATTTTGGCCCTTTCACTCAATACTCATATTGTAGAGATATTCATACCACTTCCGGTAATTTGAAGTTTTCAATGATTTTATAAAGGTATATATTTTTTTAAACTCAAAACCAACACACATAACTTATCGAAAATTTGGCTAGTGGCTAGTGAAGTAGACAATGTGCAACTCGAGACCCCATACACCCAACCCTCGGGTAGTGGTCATATCACCTCTTGTCTGCAACTCCGATTCTCTACCTCCCCGTGGTACTAGCTGGGGTGCGAGCAACCTTAGCGGAGATCGGGTACCCAACCCCGGTGGATGCTTTGGTCGCATGCAGAATGAGTTAGGGGGCTTCGTACGCGTCTGTTCTCCATGTTAGGGGCGGCGTGCGGAGTGCAACAACGTCCTGGTGGTGTTCGGGACCCAAAACAGCAACATCACGACGGTCCTCCTGCGAGATAGTGGGGTTAGCTGCGGGCCTTGCGAGCCTGTGACTACTAAAAAAACATAAGCAACGAATAACGAACAACAAATTTCGGATGGAAATCGGCAAAGACCCACGCTACGAAAAGGGACTAGCGATTGGAAACTTGGAACATGGAACTGCCGATCTCTAAATTTTGTGGGCAGTACCCACGTGCTCTCCAACGAATTGAAGAGCCGCAAATTCGACATCGTAGCGCTGCAGGAGGTATGCTGGAAGGGCTCCACGATACGAACGTATCCAGATGGTCGTGCCATCTACCAGAGCTGCGGCAGCACACACGAGCTTGGAACAGCTTTTATAGTGATGGGAAAGATGCAAAAGCGCGTGATCGGGTGGTGGCCGATCAACTCACGAATGTGCCGGTTGAGAATCAAGGGCCGGTTCTTCAACATCAGCATCATCAACGTGCACAGCCCTCACCTCGGAAGTACCGGTGACGACAAAGACGAATTCTACGCGCAGCTGGAGCGTGAATACGACCGTTGCCCAAAACATGATATCAAGATCGTCATCGGGGATTTCAATGCCCAGGTCGGCCAGGAGGAGGAATTTAAACCGACAATTGGAAGGTTCAGCGCGCACCAGCTGACCAACGAAAACGGCCTCATACTTATTGATTTCGCCGCCTCCAAACGAATGGCCGTACGTAGTACCTTTTTTCAGCACCGCCTCCCACACAAGTACACCTGGAGATCACCGTACCAAACGCAATCACAGATCGACCACGTTTTGATCGACAGCCGACACTTCTCGGACATCATCGACGTCAGATCCTGTCGGGGCGCCAACATCGAGTCGGACCATTATCTGGTGATGGTGAAGATGCGCCCAAAACTCTCCGTAGTGAACAACAAGCGAAACCGGCGCCCGCCTCGGTTAAACATCGCGCGACTGAAGCAACCTGAGGTCGCGGCAGACTACGCGCAATCGGTCGAAGCAGCGCTGCCGGCAGAGGGCGAGCTTGACGAAGCCCCTCTCGAGGACTGTTGGGATACCATCAAAACAGCCATCAACAGCGCGGCGGAGAACGTCATCGGTTATGTGGAGCGATCTCGACGGAACGACTGGTTCGACGAGGAGTGTAGGAGGGTGATGGACGAAGAAAATGCCGCGCGGGCGGCAGTAGTGCAAAGAGGCACCCGTCGAAATGTGGAAAATCACCGACAGCGGAAGAGGCAGCGAGTCCGACTTTTCCAGGAGAAAAAGCGCCGCCTGGAGGAGGAGGAGCTCCAGGAGCTGGAGCAGCTGCATCGTTCCCAAGAAACACGAAAGTTCTATCAGAAACTCAACGCATCCCGCAAAGGCTTCGTGCCGCAAGCCGAAATGTGCCGGGATAAGGACGGGGGTATCCTGACGGACAATCGTGAGGTGATCAAAAGGTGGAAGCAGCACTTCGATGAACACCTGAACGGCGCACATGCAGGAGATCAAGACGGTGGGGGAAGGTACATCGCCGGCGTAGCCAACGACGCAGAGGAGCCACTCCCAACGATGAGTGAAGTTAAGGAAGCCATTCGCCAGCTGAATAGAAACAAGTCGGCTGGGAAGGATGGCATCGCAGCTGAACTCATCAAAATGGGCCCGGACAGGTTGGCCGATTGCCTACATCGGTTGATAATCCGGATCTGGGACATAGAACAGCTACCGGAGGAGTGGAAGGAGGGGGTAATATGCCCCATCTACAAGAAGGGCGACAAATTGGACTGTGAGAACTACCGAGCGATCACTGTCCTCAATGCCGCCTACAAAGTGTTGTCCCGAATCCTACTCCGCCGCCTAACGCCACAAGCAAACAGATTCGTGGGAAGTCATCAGGCCGGCTTCATGGAGGGACGGTCAACGACGGACCAGATATTCACATTACGGCAAATCCTCCAAAAATGCCGTGAACACTAAGTCCCTACGCATCATCTATTCATCGACTTCAAAGCCGCATACGACACGATCGACCGTAACGAGCTATGGAAAATCATGGACGAGAACGGCTTTTCCGGGAAGCTGATCAGACTGATCAAGGCGACGATGGATGGAACGCAGTGCTGTGTGCGGATTTCGGGTGAATTGTCGAGTTCATTCGAATCGCGCAGGGGGCTTCGACAAGGTGATGGTCTATCCTGCATGATGTTCAACGTGGCGCTAGAAGGTGTTATTCGACGAGCGGTGGGCGAAATGCGGGGCACGATTTTCAACAGATCCAGTCAACTTATCTGCTTTGCCGATGACATTGATATAGTCGGCAGATCATCTGCGGCGGTGGAGGAGATCTACCGCAAACTGAAACGCGAAGCAGGAAGGATTGGGTTGATGATTAATACGTCCAAGACGAAGTACATGCTGGCCTGCGGATCCGAGACCGACCGAACCCGCTTGTCCAGTAATAACAAGGTCACGATCGACGGCGACGAGCTGGAGATAGTCGAAGACTTTGTCTATCTCGGCTCACTGGTAACCGCAGACAATGACACCAGCCGTGAGATCCGGAGGCGAATTATCAGCGGAAGTCGTGCCTACTATGGACTGCACAAGCAACTGCGGTCGAGAAGACTTAGCCCTCGCACGAAGTGTAACCTGTATATGACGCTGATTAGACCGGTTGTTCTTTACGGGCACGAGACATGGATATTGCTCGAGGAGGACCTGCGTACACTCGGAGTATTCGAGCGACGAGTGTTAAGAACCATCTTTGGCGGCGTACAGGAGAACGGAGTGTGGAGGCGAAGGATGAACCACGAGCTCACGCGCCTCTACGGCGAACCCAGTATCCAGAAGGTGGTGAAAGCTGGCCGGATACGCTGGGCGGGACATGTTGCGAGAATGCCGGACGACTGTCCTGCAAAACAGGTGTTCGCTACGAATCCGGTAGGAACAAGACGAGCGGGGGCGCAACGAGCGAGGTGGTTAGACCAAGTGGAGCGTGATCTGGCGAACGTGGGGTGCCCGAGAAATTGGAGAACGGTTGCTATGAACCGAGTGAATTTTAGGAATTATGTTCGTCAAGTTATGTAGTGAGACGGAATACTATGTAAATAAAAAATAAACTTATCGAAAATGTGTAAAAATGGTAATTCTAATTCAAATATATGCTATCGAACCTAAGCGTGTCCTGTTTTGACATCTTGATAGGGAACTGTCACTAAGTTTTATGGCGGTTTAATAATCACGCACTGAGTGCTATTATAGAAAAAGAAAGCTTGGAGCAAACTTCTAAGTTTGTGTTTTGTTATAGTTTAAACAGAGCATTCATAACTTTTTCAAAAGAACTAAAACATTATGTATAATAAAAGCTTTATTAGCGTTTTCAAAACTATCTGTAAACATATGGTCGACTCAAGAATATAAGCATTTTACATTATCATAATTAAACCATAATTAAACATCCTAATGTCAGTTAGCTTAATCTATGTTACTTGGGTTGCGTTCCGGTTTCAAAATCCTAGACAACAAAAAACTGCTCGATGTGGCAATTGTTTTTTTTTTGTCTGCTCTTGAATATTAAGATTCAATAGTTTTATGCATTGCATGTTTTTTGAAGAAGTTTAAGCTTAATATTATTTTTGTAATTTTTTAAAAGAACAAATTTTATCGGGTCAACCAGTCTCTAAACGTTTCTGTAAAGTGTGTTCATAGATCAAGTCCTCCGTCTTCTCATCGTCTTTATTTCTGAAAGGACTGAACCGCCTTCCGGATAATCATTTATCAATTGAAATCGGCTTAAATACATATTATGTCTTTAGAAATAAGTTAGTTTGTTAGCCAAGACAAAGGTTATTTGCTCATTCCTAACCCACTGTAACTCACATCTTTGGCACCTCCCGCCAGGTTCCCTAATGTGTGCCACATCAGCGGGCCATTATGAGTGGTCTTCGGTTGGTTGACCGGCGGCGGCGATCGGAAGGTCCTTTCGGGAGATGTCCTGCCGAGGATTTCTGAATAGGAGCGAGCATGTGTTTCGAAAAAGGAAACAATTGATTGCACAAATCTTTGCACAGGAAAAATAAAAGGTGTGATGCTGAACGGCAGCAAAGAAATTTGGTCGGATGGGTTTTTGAAAGCTTGGAACCTGGAGCACTCTCGAGCTGCAAGCTGGCTTTTTTCGGCAAGTTGTTTGTTTAGAGGTCACACATGTATATGGCAAATATAGTTCCAATTCTCCGAAAGGTCTGACGAAGGCTTTTGTTCCATTAACGTCTTATTCAAATGTGCAGTTTATTGAATTCTGGCAACGAAGAGTAGCTTAAAAGGCGGGATCACGTGGTGCATTAGTTTATTTTTAATTTCGCTTGAGTCGGAGTCCTTTTCGGACGATCGACACATAGGTAAAGACACAAAGATTTTTCAGGTAAATAAATAACACAAACCCTCTGGGGTACCGGAATCGACAGCAATAGATAATGATTTAATTTTAAAGAAGTTGAACAAACGATCGTTTGATGTGATATTTACCGATAATATTTGCGAGTTTGGATCGTTTTCTTTTGATTGTGCAATAGGCGGGTTGTGCGTCGGGCAGGTGCTGATGAACCGTTAAGATCAGAGAGTATTAAACGCTAACACGTGTTGTTAATTTTATTATTTGCGAAGATGGCAAGAAGCAAGAAGGGCGAACTGATGAGTGTTTTTCTATGAACGCAAATCAAAACAGTAAGTTGGATATATGTAAGTGAATTTATTTTTTTTCCAAACGAGAGATCCAACGAATGAACATAGTTTAATATAAATATGTAGCCATCAATAAGGCGATTAGACAATGGCGCCCAATTTTGATCGACGTTCAACGAGGTGACACCTGGAAAAAGCGAGCGCGGCATTTCAAACGGGCGACAGCGCCAGCGGCGCCATCATTTTAATTTACTACATTTTTTGGAAAATCGATCCCCAGGCAGCCCTTTTTCCGCGCATCCCAACCGATGAAGTCACGCTCGTTAAAAGCTCGTAAAAAGATGGCATCGACGAACGGGCAAAGTTATGGTATTAAATTCTTCAAAGTTTAACGACTTGGAAAGAAATCATCCCAACGCGGCTGAGTTCTGTCTGATATCCACACCAAACAAGTGACGGGTTGATGTAAAACTAATGAGTGTTCCACCTTTTTTGCCACATCCAAATCCAAATGGTTGGTAATTAATTTGTACTAAAAAGCCCTTCCCAGTTTTTTTTTGTTGTTGTTCCTCTTGGAATGATACAAAAAGTTATGATTGGAGATACGATCGCTCATCAACGGTGTTGCTGATCACGCCACTGTTGGTGATGAAATTTTAGAGGCGTACCGAAATGAGAAATAGAAAAATTTTGGGATCTTCATAAAATATTCAACGGTTGGCTAACATCATAAAAGATTTGAATTTTTATTTAGTCAAATTCGGATATTCGTTCGTAGAGAGATCTGACGTGACCGCCAGATGTTTTGGAAACTCACATACGCAAATTGGGCCTTTCTGATCCGAGTACTACCGAGTACTTCTTGGTACTACCATCAGGCGTAATCTGGCTACCAAGATACTGGAAGCACTCCACTTTCTCTCAACTTGTTGCCCAGCTGACACGAAATTGGAAGGATCCACTGGGTATTTCCATCGACTTGTTCTTTCCCAATATTGATTTTGCGACGCATTTGTGATTTTTGGTCAGTTCGTCGAGTTTGCTCCGAATGTCTTGAAGTCTTTGGGCGAGCAAAACAATACCATCTGCCAGATCAAGGTCGTTGAACTGCTTCATTGTCCATTCCACGGCAATCCTCGGTTTGGTCTACAGTCAATCGATACAGTCAAGATCTCACCCATTACGATGAAAAAAAGCAGTGAGTAAAAAATACATTCCTGTCTCACTCCAGCAGTTACTGGTATTGGATCGGACAAGACACCGTTGTGCAAGACCTTGCACAAAAATTCCTTGTACTGTGTCTCGATGAGATGGACTAGTTTCTCTGGGACTCCTCGTCATCTAAGAGCAGCCCAGATATTTTCTTGTTTTAGTCGGTCAAATGCTTTTTCGAAATCAACAAATACCAGCAGAAGAGAGACCTGAATTCGTTGATTTGTTCCAGTATGATTCGTAGCGTTGTGATGTGGTCCACACATGATCGTCCGAATCAGAATCCAGCTTATTGCCGTCGGAGTGTAGCGTCGATTTTCTCCTGGATCCTGTTCAGGATCACTTTGCAGAGTACTTTGAGAGTTGTTGTACAGATCAACGTTATGCCTCGCCAGTTACCACACTCGGTCAGGTCTACTTTTTTCGGGACCTTTACGAGAAACCCTGCATCCAGTCCGGATGGAATGTTGCAGTATCCCAGATGTCAGCGAAAAGATGGTGCATCATTTGTGTTGAAAAGGCAGAGTTGACTTTCAACATTTCAGCATGGATGCAATCGATCCCAGGTGCTTTGTTGGATTTCATGACTTTGATAACCGCTTCTATTTCAGCCAGCGAGGGCGCTTCCTAGTTGACGCCATTATTGCGACTAACTGTTGGCGCTCCGAGCTGCGGGTTCTATTGGTCATCGCTATCCGTGACTCGGAAGAGTTGTTCGAAGCGCTCAGTCCATCGTTTGAGCTGATCTGTTCGATCGGTCAATAACTGACTTGCACGGTCTTTTAGCGGCATTCTTGTATTAGGTTTGCACCACTAAGTCGGCTAGAACTGTCAAAGTAATCGGAAGTCTCCATTGGCGGCGGCTCTTTCTCCCTCTTCGGCTAAGGAGTTTGTCCAGGCTCTCTTGTCTCGTCTATACAAGCTCGTTTAACTGCCTTTTTCAGCTCCGCATATCGTAAGCGGGCGGCTGCTTTGGCTGACCCGGTACATTCCTGCTCAATTCCGACTTTCGCCTTTCTCCGATCATCGACAATCCTCCAAGTTTCATCCGACATCCACTCACTTCTTCTTCCACAAACTTTGCCAAGAGTACCACGGCTCGTCGTGATAAAGGCATTCTTGATTCCACACCACTGTTCTTCGACTGTTCCGTCTGTCGGCAGTTCCGAGGCTCGGGATTCTAGCTGATCAACGTTTGCCCTTTTCACCTCTGGAATCTCCAACCGGCGGACGTCGTCAGTCGACATCCGAATTTCTCCTCTCGCCGCTGAACACGCGCGACTCTCAGTCGTATCTCACCAAGGACGAGGTGATGGTCAGATGCTATGTCTGCGCTTTGTTTGTTGCGGACATCAAACAAAGCGCAGGTGCGGCTCCTTCTCCATTTTCGGCTGATACAGATGTGGTCAATTTGATTTTCTGTTCGGTCATCTCGGGATACCCAAGTTACCTTATGTGCTGGTCGATGGGGGAAGAGCGATCCACCGATCACCATGTTGTTGTTGCCACAAAATTCTACAAACAGCTCTCCGTTTCCGCTCATCTGTCCTAGGCCATGGCGCCCCATGATGCGCTCAAGGTCTTGATTGTCGGAGCCAATCTTTGCGTTGAAGTCGCCCAAATGGATTTGAATGTCACCCTTCGGAATTTTCTCTACCACGCTGTTCAGTTGACTGTAAAACTGCTCTTTCTCCTGCAAATCGGCAACGTCAGTTGGTGCATAACACTGGACCATTGCATTGTAAGGTTTCTAATTCGTGTTCTAAATCTGGCTACGATTATTCTTTCGTTTATCGGTTCCCATCTAATGAGGGCCGCGTAGGCCTGCGGGCATAACAGGAAACCAACTCCTCGTTCCCGAGTAGCATATTCTCCTCGTATGCCAGAGTAAAGCAGGACTTGCTAGGACTATGTCTGGTGTTCTCCAGTGTTAGGACAACGGACTTCGCTCAGTCCCAGAATTTCAAGCTTGAGGCGGTTAGCTTCTCTAGCCAGCTTGCCTTGTTGGGTAAGGGTTAAAACTAGAGATGTACCGAATAGTGGTATTCGGCGAACGGCCGAATACCGAATATTGACCTTTTCAACTATTCGGCCAAACGAATATTCGGCCGAATATTCGGTGGAATATTCTATAGAGTTTTTAATGAAAAAACCTTTCAGCGATTATTTCAATGCTTTCTTTTTCTTCCATATTAATGCCCCTCATGTTTTAAGTCGATTATTTTCAACCAGATGATTTTATCAGATGATGTATTACAAGATATATTTTTAAAAAGGGGACTTTTTGATTTTTAAAATGTCACCAATAACTGAAAAGACATCAGATGACTATTCGCTTCGAGGGCGTTTATCGCCAAAACGATTGCGTTCCTGTGAAATCTGGAATGAAACAAGTCGAAACAGGTGCCAAGCTATTTGAAGTTGCAAGCTATTTGAAGAAGGTCGATTTTGAGCAAGATATCTTTAAAAAAGTTGTTGAAAAAATAGATTATCTTTAACCTTAAGCATACAAAACTTTCAACAACACGTATCCAGACGCTCAGGCAACCAGAACGATTTTTGAAAAAATAAAAATTAAAAAGGGCAAAATTAATGTACATTTTGAATTTTTTGAAAAATTTAACACGAAATCTAAATAATTTTAAAGAGGAATTTGAGTTTTTTTTTATTTCGTTTAGCAAATAGTCTGAATAAAACCGAGCAAACCTCGGGAAGTATTAAACAATATCTGGACATCCGGTCAAGATTTGACATCTGGATTCTTTACTAGATTTATGGGCAAGCCTGAATATATCCAGAAAATGTGGAATAAACTATAATTGGAGTATAAAGCGTTACCTTCCAGCATTATGCTGTACGATCTGCAGTGAAATATACGCGGATACACCTTAGATGTTTTGCTGATACCATAAGTTTTTAATGATTGTGTACCTTTTACAACATTCTTCAATATTTTAAAAATTATCATGAATTATTTGAAAAATTTACAAGTCTGTAGGAGATATTCGGCCTATTCGGCCTATTCGGCCGAATACTTAGCTCAACTATTCGGTGAGCCGAATATTCGGCTTAACGGATTTTCGGCGATATTCGGCGCCGAATATTCGGCCGACCGAATATTCGGTACATCTCTAGTTAAAACGTTCCAAGTTCCAATTTGTGTTCGTGTTTTCATGCTAAAAGTCGTCGCCAAAATTCCAGGTCGGTCATTTCTTTCGGATTCCGTAACAAGTTTATGAATCGGTAGCAGTAGGTTGTTAGCCTAAATCGTAGGCACCAAAAAAACTGTTCCTTATGTTAGATAAAATAGTCGTGTAACGATGTTAGTTTGACTTCTCCTCCGAAATGACCCAATCGGCTCTCACGAAATTATTTTAAGAATATTCTTTAGGTCCAATTCATATTTTCACCAAGTCGCAACTAGTCAAAATCCAATGTTATAAAAAAAAAGCCTAAAACCAACTTTCTGAGACTTTTTTCGGAAAACCGTCCCAGAGCGTAGAATTTTGGCTTTTTTAGAGTTACCACCAGATTTCGACGTTTCATGCATTTCTAAGTCATAAGGCATAAAATCAAAATTTCGATATCCGAATTTTCTTTGGTCCCCCTTTAGTGATTTATGAAATTTTTAAGTCGATGTTTGACAATTTTTTTTATATAACATCGCATTTTGACGTTTTATGCATTTCAAAGTCATTTGGCATCAAAATTAAAATTTTTATTTTTCTGATTACTGTGATCTCCCTTCTGGTGATTTTTGAGGGTTAAAAAAACCGAAACTTTGAGTCCTTTGAGGCACCTGTAAATCAAATCCGATTGAGCTAAAATTTCGCACCGGTTAGTTTTTTGGGCCAGTCTACAAAATATATATGGTCGGTTTTCAAAACCTGATCATAAAATTTACATTCATATATACATAGTCACCCTAATATAAATATTGTCAAATTTCATTGGGTACAAACTCTGCTTAGGAATTATGTTCTTCAAGTTATGTCGTGAGACAAAAACTATGTAAATTCTACCTGTAGAATTTAGTGATCACTGAAGACGAGCGAATGACATAGTAGCTGGAAGCGTATGGAAAACTGGAAAAAAGTTTTAATCATTCCAATACTTGCCAAATAAAGTTGATTAATTCATTAAAAATCTTTCACGGCAATCAATAAAACAATCCGAGTTAAAGCAGAGTACTAAAAAGAAATTATTTTTTAAGCATATAAGATTTATTTAAGTTAATTTTTTTTTTATAATTCAAGTAAATACCTTTAGAACTGAATTTAAATTTAGGTTTTACTCCGAATGAAAAAAGCGGGAAATCCCAAGTTAACGGAAAGGAGAGAAACGTAATAAAAACTAGTAAATGTTCACAAAAGCAAGACGATTGACAACTCAATATTTTTGGGTTTTTCATAGTTCTTTATAATACTTTTTAAGTCAAGTATGGTGATACAATTTTAAACAGCTTATATGACAAACATATGTATAAGTATAAATATGTTTTAAGGTTAAGACTAAAAAAGGTGTTTTTTTTTTCTACTGTACATAATTTAACAAACTGAATCATCATCAAACAAACTAATTCATCATCATCATCATCATCATCATGATCATTAGTGAGTCATTTAATAAGGTTTTCAATATTTACAGCAACAAAGCTGAAGGCACTAAAATTCCTCCAGATTATTCACTTCGATAATTATTCTACAGGGTCTTGCACCGCCTCTCGCTTCTGGAGGAGTAATCAATTTGCCCCTAATATCAGTCAATATTTTTTGCAACCACAAAACAAACGAGCAGCTATTAACGTCCAAAGGTGGGCATACCATCTCAATAAACCGCACTTGTTCGCAAACTTTCTTACCCGCCCGAAAGCAGATTACCGGCTTGAAAATAATCCTTCCTCCAGAAAGGATAAGAAAAAACACCAACCCACCAAGATGGAATCAAAATTTTATCTTTTTTGAGCATTTCGAAGCCACAGCGACCATTTCTAAAGACCTCAATCGGTCCCGAAGAAATTCCTATTCGTAGTCGGTGCGATGTTAAGAAAATTGTTAAAAACAATAAACATTTCTTCTACCTTCCTGTCCGAATCAGGGGATCAAATTTTAATCCCGGGATTTGCTCCATTGGACGGGATTGTCTCTTCAGGCTTCGCTACCTTCGAACAACCCCGGTCGATTGCTCGTTCATTGCCTAAAGGATCCGAATGAACGAAGGCCTTTGCTCTAGAGAGAGAGATAGGAACTGGTTGACCGAAAATTGTAAGTACTGATCCTCCCCATGTATAGTGTACATTTTTTCTCCTTTCACATTCTAAGCACTTAATGAAGAGCAAACAACACAGGACAAAAGTTGAGCAGATAATCTTCGATCTTTAATTTTAATGAGATCAAAATATTTGAATTCCTAGAAACGGTTGGCTTTGCGAGTTCCGAATTATGAGATTTGCTGAAAGTTCTGTTAGTTTTTGGAATAGGCTTGCCAATGTGAGCTGAGCATGCATCGATACACGTCGGATCAAGTGAATTTTTGGTGCTTTGGGATCACACATGTTTGTTCAGGATGCCGATCCCGAACTGAAGGGCACAAATCTGAAAATCTGACTCAAAGCTTATCTCATAAAGGTTCTTAGAGAGTATTCGAGCAGAGAACTTGCTGCCTCTATGAGTAAGAATATTAAATTTAATGAAAGATCAAGTGAAAGCTCTTACAGGTCTCTTTTCTAGCACTGAATAATATTCAGTGTTTTTTTTTCAACAGCAGCACCATCATAGCTATCGTTGCAATATAATTAAACCATGGTTTCATTCAGGCAAAATTTTAATTCGTAAATATTTGTATCGCGATCAGATAAATAGAACGACTAATTTACTCGTAAAATTGTTCACACCATCTGTTGTTGAAACTGCACCACACGGAAGCCGCTTTTCGAAACTCCACTAAAACAAACATAACAAATCGTGGCAAGAAATGGCGAATGTGCGAATCATGATCACGCAACTGACTGCCAACAACTGACCGACCCACATGGGTAGGTATCTTCCAAAATTGAACCGGGCGCTCTTGGGGCGTTTGTTGAATAAACATAACATACGGTGGAGAATTCGATTGATCGAACGCAACAAAACGCTGGTGGCGATACGTCATGTGGATTAGCATGTGAAAAGTTTAATGAAGTGAAGTGATTCAACCGTACGATCGGTAGTAGGAAAACACCACATTCGGTAGCTGGCATAGATACGAAATATTTTCAGTAGCAGTTTTTGGCTGCCAAATGGTCGTTGCAATGAAATAGATACAGCAGTTAGGTGGTGAATTGGATTTGATATACAAAGATTAACAACTAGTTTCAAGAATAATCGAATGGCGAATTAAATTTTAGTTTTTATTTTTTTTCTTATCCTACTTTTATGATGCCTTTTCCCAGATCTTTCAGAAGAAAAAAAAAAGCATCTATCTGTCTTTCTGTCTGTTTGTCTGTCTGTTCCCTATAGACTTGCAAACTACTGAACAGATTGTCTTGAAACTTTGCAGGTGGGTATGGAAAGTTGAGGTTATTTGAGACCCCTCTCTCTCACCGGAAGATGTGAGGGAGTCTCCAAAGAAAAAAGGAAATGCTTGCATAACTTGAGAACCATTTGAGCAAATGGTACCAAATTTGGCATGAGAGGGGACTTGGCTACGAGAAATATTTCTGTGAATGTTTGGTACCCCTCATTTTTCCAGAGGGGAAATAGAAAATGAGAACCATTTTTTACCATTTTTAACATAACTCGAAAATTAGTCAAGCAAATGGAACTAAATTTGATGAAGTTGTTTGGAAACAAAAATATTTCAATGATTATTTGAGACCCGTCCCTTTTTTCAGTAGAGAGATTTTGAAAGGGGAAGAGGGGCTTCCATACAATTTTAATTGCATAATTCGGGCTATTTGGGCAAATGGATCTAAAATAGCTCGGGAGGATATTTGAATATGGGAAAAGGTTCTACGATTGCTTGAAACTCCTCCCGATTTGCATTGGGAAAATAGGAAGAAAGAAGGGCCCATACAAGTTTAAAAACACTCGATAACGATAACTAAGCGAGAGGAATCAAATTGTACATGTGAAGGTATTTGGGTGAATGAAATTTTTCCAAGGTGGTTTAAAGCTCTTCCCACCATTCATTTGAGAAACATAAAGGGAGAGGGCGCCCATACAATTTTTTTCATGACTGGTGAAATAATCGAATAAATGGAACTAAATTTGGCGTGGGAGGATATTTGGATACGGAAAAAGACTCTATGGTTGTTTGAAATCCCTCCATGAATCAAGAAAATAAATAGGAAGACAAGAGGGGACCATCATAGTTTTTTTTAAAGATGTTGTGAGTTAATCAGTCGAAAGGCACCGAATTTGGTATGGGATTGTTAATTATTAGGGACCCTTCCATTCTCGCATTGAGTGAGATAAGAAGAGGAGGCGGGAGCCTCGTACATTTTTGTTGCAAAGCTATTGAATTAGTCACAGGAAAGAAACCAACTTTAGTAGGGGAGGGTTTTTGGAAGAAATGTTTTATGGGATCCTCAAGTGGGGGATAAATAGGGAAGAGGGGGCTCTCAAACATTTTTTGCATGACTCGATAAAATTTGAAGCAAATGGGTTGTCATAGGAAAGTATATGGAAATAAGAATTTAAGACTCATCTTTTCTTTTCAGTGGGGATCTTGAAAAAGGAGTGTATTCGAAAAAAAATGCAACACTTTGTTTAGTTAGTAACTTTTGAACGCATGAATGGAAATTGATGATATTTTCAGCGAAGCTACCTGATAATGTAATGTTTACATGTGCAAATTTTTGTGATGTTCTTTCAAGTGGTTTTTGAGATAATATCCAATGAAGAAGTTTTTTTTACCTTAATTTTTAGGCAACACGTGCGCCATCTATAATACATACTTTAAACAACCTTTTATTTTCAAATCAAGGCTATTCTTAATTACGTTTTCTGTTTCCTGAAGCTTGATCTTCAAAATTACTCAAAATTTTTGATTTGGTCGAAGTTATAACGATTTAAGCCGATTGTCCTTCTTCGGCACAAAAACAACATTTTTATCTTTTTGTCACTATATTCCAGATTTTGCGTAATGGCACGACTCCAGATCCAACAACAGAGTATAAAGTTTTTTGGACCTACTGAAGTGCTTTTCAGGGAGAACAGTCGCATTTGGAGGCAGTCTTCTTTGTATATTTATGTATCCAACGTGTCAATCGTTATGAAACACTGAGTGATTTGCAGTTTCCATTGGTCGTTAGCTTTCTCGGGTACCTACTAGACTTCAAATTTATCAATTACTAGCTGATCTCGTACGAACTTCGTTTCGCTTTAAATCATTGGTACGTCAAAATGAGTTTAGAAAATGAATTCGAAACATTCTTTCGACAACTTTGGGGAAAAACTAAACAGTTTTTAAAGTCGCTACTATTACTATTACTTGAAATTCAAATTAAACGGTTGATTGGCTTTTTATTAAAATTTATGTGAGAGTGTTTTCTACTCGATCGATTGCAAAATCTAGACATTATGGCAGAAACATGTACTATTTGTTTATGTGCACGACTCTTTTGCTTGACCTTCACACTTAAATTGGTATCAATTAACTGCCTCCAACAAAATTATTGCACAAAACACTGAACTTTCAATGAAACCCTCTTATTTTGTCCCATGGCCCGAAATGCGATAATTGAAACCTATTTTACGTTCCTCAAAACTCCCTTGTGCCATTTTTCTTTTCACATTATGTAAAATAACGTCAGGAACTTGAAAACAGTGAACAGTGAATATAGACGCCCTTTTCGCCGACCCTTGACACGGAAAATGCTACCTGGAGTCAATTGCTCTTAGTTTATAACCCTCATCTGAACATTTTCATCTCAATCCGATGCATGATCACGACAATATCGTGAAAACAGTGAGCAACTAACATGGACGGCTTTTTTTTGACCACGATTCAAAACTTGACACCTGAAATCAACTATCTTTTCTGATAAACTACCATGTGTCAATTTTCATTACAATTCTATGCTCAATCAAGAGAATATCGTAAAAACAGTGAACAGATAATAACCCCTTTTGCCGACCCCTAAGTCAAGATTTGAAACCTGAAAGCAAAAGAACGTCCCTCAAAACTCCTATGCGGAAATTTTCGTCTCAATCCAATGTAGAATAACGTCAAAATCGCAAAAACATTAAAGTTGGGTATGGACGACTCCTTCAGCCGACTTCTGATCCGCAATTCGAAACTTGAAATCGATTGCTCGTCCCTCAAAACAATCATGTGCTAATTTTCATCACAATACGATCTATAATAACGCCAATATCGCAAAAATATTAATCAGTAGATATGGACGTCCCCTTAGGCCGACCCCTGACGCTAAATTTGATAGTTGTAATCGGTTGCTCGTCTCTCAAAACACTCATGTGCAAATTTTCATCACAATCCGGTGTATAATAACGCTAATATCGCAAAAACATTAATCAGTTGATATGGACGACCCCTTTGGCCGACCCCTGACCCTAAGTTTGATAACTGTAATCGGTTGCTCGTCTCTCAAAACACTCATGTGCAAATTTTTATCACAATCCAACGTAAAATAAAGCCAATATCACAAAAACATTAATCAGTGGATATGGACGACCCCTTTGACCGACCCCTGACCCTAAATTTGATAACTGTAATTGATTGCTCGTCTCTCAAAACACTCATGTGCAAATTTTCATCACATTCCGATGTATAATAACGCCAATATCGCAAAAACATAAATCAGTGGATATGGACGACCCTTTTGGCCGACCCCTATCCCTAAATTTGATAACTGTAATCGATTGCTCGTCTCTTAAAACACTCATGTGCAAATTTTCATCACAATCCGACGGAAAATAACGTCAATAACGTGAAAACAATATTTGTCTTGTATGGACGACCCCCTTCAGAAGGGGTCGTCCAAAAATCTAAAAACATTTTTCATCATTCCTGGTCCTGATGAGCATCCATGCCAAATTTCAGATCTCTAGCTCTTAAGACGGCTGAGTCTATAGAGGACAAACAAACAAACAAACAAACAAACAAACATACAGATAATTGCTTTTTATATATATAGATTTCTTCTTGTTTATCTCCGGAAAAATGCAGGCAAGACTTGTCAACGAAATGTTTCTGGCTGGAAACCTGCCAGGTGTCCGCTAACGAGTTCGTTTTTCTGTCCATTTCGAAATTTTTAACAATATCTCCCCGCTAGCAGTCCACATACATATTTTGCGCACGATTTCACCACCGAATTTTGTTTATTTTACTCGTGGGCAGCTTTTCTACCTTGTAGAAATGAAGCCAGGCCTGTTTTTTAGTCAACTAGATGAACCAGTCAGAAAAATTCATCATTTTTATCACTTGGTCTATTGATATTTTCGGATTGGGCTTGAAAAAAAGCTCTCATATCCTTTACATCGTGGAATCAATCATCTTCACTTTTATTCAAATTCTAGTACAATGTTGAATATTCTAGGACTTCTTGAACGACTATCTATGTGAATTTTGGTCGAATAGTTGATTTTCAGCTGATTTCGGGTCAATGGCATTGACAATGGATTCGTTCAACGATTCTTCTGTCGAGAGCATCATCAGGATGGATAATCAGATGGTTCTCCCACCACCTAATAAGACGGTTCCCCCATCCAAAAAGACGGTTCCTCCATCGAAAAAGACGGCAAACCCGAGATCCTCAACGGAAGATCCCGACAACGGCATTGTCGACAAGAATCGCCATTGTCGGGATCTTCCGTTGAGGATCCTGGGTTTGCCGTCTTCTTCGATGGAGGAACCGTCTTTTTGGATGGGGGAACCGTCTTCTTGGATGGAGGATCTTGGATGAAGTTACTGTCTTCTTAGGTGGTGGGACAACCATCTGGTTATCCATCCTGATGATGCTCTCGACACAAGAATCGTTGAACGAATGAATGGGGTTTCCTTGAATTTTCCCAATCCTGCTCAAAAAATTTCGTCAATGAACTTCAGTATTGAGCGATATCTCAAAAATCACTTGACAGATTATCACCAAAAATTGCACACATACTTATTACATTACTAGGAAGCTTCACTGAAAATTTCATCAAACAAAATGATGCATTTTTTCGAATACAGTCCTTAATTTTTTTTTATATAGGAGGGATTGAGGTACGAAAAACGTCTTCTTGATTACTAAACAGGAGGGCTCTTATGATTTTATTTTTAATTACTTACTAAGAGATCAAGAAAATTGAAATAGCTTGGGAGATGATTTTATCACAAATTAAACATTGATTGTGGCAGAATTTAGAAACTTATCTTTATATATACAGGGTGGGGCAGAGTGGACTCCCTAGTTTCAATCAGTCACTGAAGAGCGCGCGCGCGAGAAAGCGGATTCGGAGTGGTTTCATGTGGTAGGGGGAAATACGCCATTTTTATTAGTCTCCATGCCGTGGACTGGCAAGCATCGTGGTTTGGTAGTCAAAACGTTCTTTAAAAATATGGATAGTGTGGAGGCGACCCACTGTGCATTTCGTATACGATTTAATTAGAATAGTCATGATAGTGCTCCTGATGCTAAAACCAAAACGAAATGGATCACAAGTGCGACAGGATCTACACTGCCTTGAAAACCAATCTGAGGTCTACAAAGTTCGACCAAGGACCTTGGAAGCCCTTAAGGAAGCAAAGGTTTATGTTATCGCTGGAATAACTCCAGATTTGCTGCGTAGAGTTTTTGAAAACTTCATTGAACGGCTGAATATGTGCATCGCTCATCAAAGCCGTCACCAGAACGATATCATTTTTGAAACTAACAAATAAATGGCTTTGTACGTAGATTTCAGAATTAAAAAGCTTTTTTAATAATATTATATGATTTGTATTAAGTTAACCGATCAAATCAGGGAGTCCACTCTGCCCCACCCTGTATATACAAATGGATATCTGTCTGTCTATCTGTCTGTTTCCTATAGACTCGGAAACTACTGATCCGTTTTGCGGGAAACTTGGCAGATGGGGGTATTGGAGGCAGGACAAGGTTGCTATTGTGGTTTGAGACCCCTCTCTCTCTTATGAAGGGGAGGAGGGGCCTTCCAAACAAAAGACAATTTATTGCATAACTCGAGAACCAATCAAGCAAATGGTATCAAATTTAGCATGGGGTGGTATTTGGGTACGAGGAATATTTCTACGAATATTAGGCACCCACCTTTCCTTTCAGTGGGGTGATAGGAAGGGGGGAGAGGGTCTACTTTACAATTTTTCACATAACTCGAGAACTAATCAAGATATTAATTAAGATTAATCACCGTGATTTTTGTTTTTGAAATTAATTTTTACGGCCTTATCGGTGAATGTTATGTTCTCATAGTGAGAACATTTCAAGAATTGAAAATTATAGATGGATAGAAGAAGATTAGAAGAAAATTACAGGTGTTGAAAATGAGCGGGTAGGAATTTTTTAAGAAGCATTTTCACCACATACTTAACTTTTGTTCAATCACGGATCAACTATTTTGAAATGTTAGAATCGGACAGGGTTGAGTCTAACACGACACAATAGTTGGTCTTGCGTGGTTCGCACCGCGAAACTTGCAGTGCGAACGAACAAAAGGAAAGCATGTGGTCGCTCTGAAAAGCTCCCGTAAATGGTACAACGGTTCTATCGACGTCAGACTTGTACCGGTTGTTATCTTTGCGGGCGATCCAATCGGGTTTGATTGTGTTTCGCTTCGGTCGATAGGGTGGTACAGACTGGCTATCGATGCAAAGAACAACGTTTTTTTTTTTATTTTTTATTAGCCAAATATTTGTTCTTCGTTGTTCTTTGCATCGATAGCCAGTCTGTACCACCCTATCGACCGAAGCGAAACACAATCAAACCCGATTGGATCGCTCGCAAAGATAACAACCGGTACAAGTCTGACGTCGATAGAACCGTTGTACCATTTACGGGAGCTTTTCAGAGCGACCACATGCTTTCCTTTTGTTCGTTCGCACTGCAAGTTTCGCGGTGCGAACCACGCAAGACCAACTATTGTGTCGTGTTAGACTCAACCCTGTCCGATTCTAACATTTCAAAATAGTTGATCCGTGATTGAACAAAAGTTAAGTATGTGGTGAAAATGCTTCTTAAAAAATTCCTACCCGCTCATTTTCAACACCTGTAATTTTCTTCTAATCTTCTTCTATCCATCTTTAATTTTCAATTCTTGAAATGTTCTCACTATGAGAACATTACATTCACCGATAAGGCCGTAAAAATTAATTTCTAATCAAGATATTGGAACCAAATTTGGCATGGGAGGATATTGGAACACAAGAAATGTTTCTATAGTCATTTTTGACCCCTCCCTTTTTCAGTTGGGATATAGGCAGAGAGGAGGGGGGACTTCAATACATTTTTATTGTATAACTTGAGAACTATTCGAGCAAATAGAACCAAATTTGGTTTGGAGGAGTATTTGGGAACGAAAAATGTTTCTGTGAATATTTGACACCCTTCTCTCCTTTCTGTGGAGAAATAAAAAAGGGGGGAAAGAGGCTCCGATACATTTTCCAACATAACTGGAAAACTAATTTATCATATGGATTTAAATTTGGCATGAGAAGGTATTTGAATACTGGAAATGTTTTTATGATGTTTTGAGGACCCTCTGTTCTTCCTGTGGGGAAATTTTGAGGAGGGAGGGTACCCAAGTAACACACAAAAGTAGAATAGGTTTTATAATTTTTGCAAGGAGTTTTATAAGTGATATATTATACTGTTTACTATTTTAAAATTTATTCATTGAAAACCCATTCACAACATATCGCAAGGATAGTTACAAGCGTCTTATAAAGTCAATCTATGAAACAGCAATAAATTTATCTGATTGCTTTTTTTATTTGACTCTTTGTGCAAGCTGTAAAACATTTTTATATCTTAAACATATACCATTTGAAAAAGTCATGGAACACCTGCATACAGACCTGTTTTGTTCTATAAAAGCCTTTTTAAATTATTTTGTAGCACTTGTGTTCTTATTTGATCCTTACGAGAAGCTTCGGTTTTATAAATGTTTCTTAATGACTGATTGTGGCCTCTTTAAACCGTTTATATGAAACAAATCCCTCTATAGGCCAAAATAAGCTTATAAGGGGTATTTCGCCAAATAAAGGGTTTATAAAAGAAAGTTATGCAGTTATTGATCAAAATGTAAACAATAAGATGTTTTTTGAGAGCGAAAAGAGAATAATTGTTTTCGCGTTTGTCAGGAACAACAACGGATGAAATTGACCTCGTCGCTCATCAGAAAAATGGATAGGAATGCTGCTCAGGATTAATTATCCACTGGAAGTGTACAGCTTACCGGAACTGGTCTTGTTCCGCGATAATTGAAGTTTTTGTGAAAATTATCGATGTTCAAAGTTGACTCTCAAGAGCATCAGAAAATTGTGTTTTTCTAAGTGAATGAAGTTATTTCGAATAATTTTGAAAGTTGTGTGAATTAATTTTATGGCATGCTGCAATGCTGCATATCTGATTACAGCTGAGAGAGCGTAGTGTTGTTGTAGAATCTCCGGTGTAATTATTTTGTTTGCTATGAGCCTCAAAAAATTTATATTTTTTTAAAGATATTAACCGGAAAATGATATGTAATAATTTTCTATTCAATAAATGTTTTAAACAAATGCTGTAAATTTTTTTATTTGATTATCCATTCCTTTACCGCCAACATTATATAAATCGGAAAGGTTTTATAAGGCACATGTAATGGTCTTTCAAGATTTTTTCTAGAAGGCCTCGACACTTTTTGTGTTTATAAGAGTTATCAAAATGCCTCAAAGAAACGCATCAAGGCTAAAGCAGTTTTGTAGGGAAGCCTCACAGAATGCTATATAACTTTTCCGATTTATAGAATCGGCATCCAAGCCCCTTTTTCGAATTTTACACACTTTATTAAAACATAAAAGTTATGTAAAAGTGTATTAGTTCGATAAGTTATTTGACGAAAACAAAATCGTTTTTTAAGTGTTCAATAAAGACAATTATAAATTTTATATATTAGCGCCATTTTGATGACAAATAATGATGAATGTATAAACGATGTCTTTCTATTTTAGAAAGTAAACTTTATCTTGTGCATGTTTTTAATACATTTTTACATCATTATGGCTGATATAAAGTAGAAAAATTACAATTTTTCACACTTTTCACTGTTACAATTTTTCACATAACTCGAGAACAAATGGAAACAAATTTGATGTGGGAGGGCATTTGGATACGATAAATTATTATATGCTTATTCGAGACTCCTTACTTCTTCAATTGGGGATAAAGTTAGGGAAGAGGGGAGCTTACATCAAATTGTTTTGCATGAACCTAGAACTTATCCAACAAATGGAACCAAATATGACATGGGAAATCATTTGGGTACAAGAAATGGTTCTATGATTATTTGAAGCACCATCTTTTTCCAGTGAGTACATAGGAAATGGGGAGGGAGTTCAATTCTCTTGGTATAGAAGTAATCAAGCAAAAAAAAAACAAATTTGACATGGGAAGGTATTTGAGTACCAGATATATTTCTATGGAATTTTACAGACCTTTCTGTCTTGCAGCGTGGAGATGGAAGGGACGGTGGGGATTCCATATAAATGTTGATGTATTGCTAAGAACGTATCGAACAATATAACCAAATTTAATATGAAAGTTTTTGAATACGAAAAATTGGGATCTCTACCTCCTTCCAACATTTGCGGATAGGAAGAGGAAAGTGGTGCTTCCATAGTTTTTTGGCACAAACCGAGCTTTTATGAAACCTACAAAAAAACAAAATTTAAATAATTTCTCAAAGTTTAATTCATTTTTGGAAGGTGTTGCAACGCACACCGGGTCAGCTAGTGAATAAATAAATACAGAATCTTTGAGAACAGAAAATAACATTTAAGAACACAAGAAATAATTTAGAAGATGTAGCAAAGCACACCGGGTCAGGAATTAAATAAAAAATATAATTATAAAAAATGAATAGGAAAGGATGGGGTAACGTGGACCACTTTTAATAGCTCAGCTATGTGTAAAAATAAAAATCTCAATCCAATTGTCATCGTCGTCGTTTTGCGTAAGCATAGGATTTCTATATGTTGTTGACTTATGTACGCATCATATGCTTCTTTTATTTCACTAGTTGAAAAAAATTACTTACATAATTATACAAGCATCCGCAAAATGCATCGGTGGAAAACCTTTAGTTCATAAAAAAAAAATGCTCATATGCTTATTATCTCAGTTTTGTTTTGCTCTTTCACATGGAAACGGAATTTTTCATGAACAACCAAAAAATCACTCAAAAGCAACCAATTTGCAAATTATCTCTTGTGGGAAATAATGGGCCACATAAGGTGGGGTATCTTGGGTCACTTATATTTTGGTGTTTTTAAACACATAAATAACTTAAAATACATTTATCCTATCTGTAAAGTTTTCTTACGCCAAATTAAAAGTTATGAAAAATATTCTTTCTAACTAGCAAAACTTTGAAATTTATGCACGAATGCAGACGGAAAAAATAGTTTTCATTGTTTGAATAATTTGAAAATGAAGAAAATATTTACAAATTCTTAATTAGGTGAAAAGTGTCAATAAAAACATAATATATATGTGTGGTTTTGTAAGTAGAAGAGGGTTAAAATTTCCTTTCTAACCTTTTTTCACGGGAAAAGGATGTTTTTTTTTAAAAAACGAACACAAACACATACATTATCTCAATGAAACTTGATGTTTCCTCGAAGAGATTCCTTTTTCTTAATTCTAAGCGTACATCTTTCGAGAATATGATGGCTAGCATCTTACAAATGCTAAAATCACCAACCCACAGAAAGTGTACTATGTATGCCGTGACCGGGATTCGATCTCATGCCCGCTGGCTTAAAAGACTTGAAGGCTATCCTCTACGCCACGGACTGCGGCTCAGATTTTCCGATTCCCGGGAACGCTAAAATGGCTGTGAAATGGTCACTCCCGTTTTTTATGTTTTCAGATAGCGGTTAGCAGAAAGCAAATGGCTAACAATTTTTTGTTTAGCGATTAGATTAGCAGCAGCAAACATTGTGTTTGAAAATTAGGTAAATTAAAAGCCTATTTTGATGTCTGTATCTTAGAAAAAATCAATCAATGACTTATTTCTCACACTTTTGAGACAAATACCAAGCTTCCAGTTAGACTTCGTATGAAGCTATAGTTAGGTCGTTTAGTTTATGATCTTACCAATCCGTATAGCCACAATAAAACCACTCTAAACCAAATCGGCTCCGACTTGTCTGGGAAATGTCCCAGCATTCCAGGAGAGAATGAAATTGATCTCTATGGTAACCTACCGAGAAATCTCTCTTGTTCCTTGGAAAGATAAATCTTGACCCTATCTAGCGAGTTGATTCGTTTTTTCGTGGTTGCACTAAATTGAACCCTTCACCAGAAACACAAAACGAGGGTGCCATAAACTAATTATCGATGTTTTAGTTCGAGCTTTAACAAGACTTGGCGGCAATAACTTATCTCGAGCTCAGGCACCCACATACGTCACTTCCAGAATTGCCCCTAGCATAAAACATATTTTATGCTGGAAACAGCTCTCGGAAAAGAAAGAAGAACTACGCAAAGCTTCAGTGATAAATATGATACATGGCGCGGTCGTTGTGGTGAAAACATGTGAAGATTATGTTCGAGACCCTCTGCGAGTGATCCCTTATGTTCTCACACTTCTGAGAATGATTTTTTTTTTCACGAGATCAAGATGCTTCTGCTATTGGTGTTGCGGGGTGAAGGATGGCTGCTTGTATTTTCGACTTTCGACCAGACACGAAGGCACCGATCTCAGATTCTCCGGACGAGCGTTCGTATGCTACTTGTTTTGACTGGCGCAAGTTGAACAAACGGAAAACATTTCGGTAACCGTAATCAATTGAAGCATATCCCCCTCAACATCATCAGGATATCGAATTTTCGATCAATGTGCGGAAGTTGATGTTATTTCAACTCGGTTAACATCAAAATATACTTCCGAGTGGAAATTTGTTTATTTGAACGTATGGAATGACAACTGAGATGAAGCATTGAGTGATGACTATCACGTTCCCTGTCACTTCTCTCAATTTTTTTTTTTTTTCAAAAAAAAAGTTTTGTCCATTCTGATTTGCCACCATTCTCCAGTGAAACAAATTTGAGTGCAAAATATTTGTACCAATTGTTGGCACGCTTCGGCACTCGAAGCATCCGCAAAATCCACAAGAGCTGCTCATAATTTTATGCTTGCTAACGAGTTTCCTGTATTTTTTTTTGCTCGTTGTTGTGTGCTGCGGAAAAAGTAGGAACAATAAAAAAAAGTGACTGAATGCTATCACCAACTTTATCACATTCATTCAATAAATGTGACAGTGAGCAAGAGAAACGCCTCATATCACGATCCCACACAAGGACATCATCGAAACAGGAACAATGTTGCTCCTCCGGATTTTTCTCCGGTTATGTTTTCCGTGGAACGTGCCAGGAAGTGATGGCATAATAACTGGGGTGATGGACAAAAAAAAATGAAGCGGAAACCATCCGACAAAAGCATTAAACAGTTTGTAAATGTTTGAAAATAGGAGCCAAGTGGCGCATTTTTTTTCGCGTCCTCGCAAAGTGGTTTGGTGGCAGCAAAACTCTGATCAGCTAGATTGGTGAAATGCACATTTTGTCGAGAGCAGCACCACTTGCACAATATTTATGATGACAGGACCGGGGCGAGGACGCCCTCGAATTATGCGGGTTTCAGCTCATGAAAGAATTTGGAAGATCGAACGGGAGGGAAACAAATGTTACCACAACAAATTACATTCTTGAGCACGAACTCGGAAGCGCGCAAGAGCTTGAGAGTGGTTGTCAATGATAAGCAACATTTACCAATAAGCATTCCAGAACCGAAGGTTTGAGTTTTTTTATTGAGTCATTTGCCTGGTTACATGTGGACCACGTTTTCAGAGAATTTTCAAAAAAGTGGAATGGAAAAATAGTATGTAGTTTCAATTTTATACAATCATTGTTTTCTCAATGTTCTCATGTAGATCAGCATGCTTGTCCAAAACCTCGCAAACAGAACAGAGCAGAGAACGAATTACACTTTTATCATTTTGGTTTCCGAGTGCACTGCTCAGCCGATCAACGTTCACTTATCTTTTTGCCGAGTGCGCCCGATTGCGGTTGCTCTGACGGTCGGGTGGACGTCGCTCGCTCTAAAAAAAAGAGAAGGAGCTGGCTAGAAAATTGTGCTCTAGCGACGCTGCTGTGCCGCTCAGTGTATCAAGCCAGAAAGATTTCAATGCAGGAATGTTTTCTTAAAAAAAAGCCGCTATGCAGTGCGGAACAGTGCATCAGTCGAAGAGGTCCAATGTAGGTTTATGTATAAAATATTTTTGTACGTAGCCGGGCCGGGCACTTCCTGGCAAATTATTTGAAAAACATGGTGAAAACCGGGTGAATAATCTGAAATTTTCCATTACAAAAAACCGAACAATATCCGGCCAAATCTGAGGAAATTCCAGACATTTATCTAGTGAAGAAATACGACTTACATTTTTTGTCGCAACACATCAGCAGTGTTACATTTATGTTTAAAGCATACGAAAGAAAGTTTTGGTTTGATTTTTGATGAAACAACCTTTCACAAATCCGATTTTCGACAAACAATTTTAAACTGAATTCGATTTTTTTGTTTTATTTTCCAAATAATGTGCTGTATACTTAGGTTTATGTAGTTCAAATATCGTACGTGGGTAGCATTAATTTACAAAAGCAGCAATTCGCAAAGTAACATTTACTAAAATTATCTAAAAATCTTTGTCTATTAAAAAAAACCATGAAAATTACGCAGGGATCTGGGACAAATTTTAGTAATAAAACTGCAAAACTTTCACAAATCGTAAAATTTAGGATTTATCTTCCTTTACCGCTATGCTTTCGATATTTTTTGACCGAAGAAAGCTTTCGTAGCTAATCATTGGTCCTGGTGCAGAACATCAATCTAGAGGAACTCGCTCAGGAATGACCAGATAGGTGTTTTGGGCAAAGTTGTTAATTCGCATAAATAAATTAAAAAATAGCGCGATAATAACAATAACTTTTTGTAAAGTTTTTTTTTTAAATTTTTTTTTCACATTCACAAGAGAAAAATCTTTCAAATGAAAGGCCAAAGCTTACTATTGTAAGCTTGCTTACGATGATTTCATTTGAAATTCGTCGGTGTCTCTGATGATGATAACGTTAATGATTTTCAAAGTGCACCTGATGATTTTCAAA